>NC_081160.1:25766192-26046192 GCF_012432095.1 Onychostoma macrolepis
GATTTTGCTATCTTCATTTAGCATATGCAAAGTGACTTACAAATACTCAAAAACACAAGTAAAGCATGGGTATTGGTTGAAATATCACAAACAGGACAGCAGGGGCCATTGAGGTTACACAAAAACCTTGTCAACATCTGAACAAGCCCAGTCAGAGGTGATTACATGGAAAAAAAGTAGAAGAAAATAATCTGTTTAGTCTTCCAAGCATTTTATGCACTGCAAGCCGATCAGGGAATTTCTAGGAGATACGTTCTCTACTACAGGCTTTTGGGATTACCTCTGACACACCCTGTACATTTCTACTCTGATTACTTATTTATAGGATTTGAAAAAATTAAATAAAATAAATGCCAGAAGCCAGATGTTGTCTATATGAGCTGTACGAGTGTGTATGGAGTGGTGCTGAACCATGCCACTAATGTATCCTTAAACGTTTTCACTTTTATTTGCCTTTGAAGGCACCATGAAATCAAATCTGAAGTATCTGTACCTAAGCATAAAAGTGTTGGTGGTACAATAACATATACTCTATATATATATATATATATATATATAGCGACTTACAAATGAGGACAATAGAACCAATCAAACCAACAAAAGTAAGTGTAATATGTAAGTGTTGTGACAAGTCCCACTTAATCTAACGCAGTACACGTATCAAGATTTTTTTTTTCATAATAAATTAAAAGAAAACAAGTAGATAGAACAGAAAAAGAATAGAGAACACTAGTGTTAGAGATTTTTTTGCATTAAAAACAACAAAAAACTATTGAAATATGCTGCACATTTGCACTTATTTTCATTTGCCTCTCTACACTGAAAGCAAAAATGTGTACAATATGACAATTGCAGCCAATCTGAATTTCATGTAAATGCTAGAACTGCTCTTGTGCCATCACGCTTCCTGCCTGTTTGTCTCCAGAAAGATCCACTCCAGACAATACAAATCTTGTTAGCGAGACGTTTTAAATTGGATAACATGTCAAAGTATAATCAGATAACAATCAAAGTGCAATTTATCAAATCTTCACCTCGGATTTGCCTCTCTGTATTGAAACACCGTCGTCTTGGGGTTCAGACTGTAGTCTCTAATCATTTTAGCATGCATGAAAAATTCATTTGTAACAATTGCCATTATTTAACGTCTCATTTTCCAAAAGGTTATCCAATTTTATATTGACTTTTTAAGAGCATGCATTAAAAGGTTCTGGTTGATTCATGCATGGAAGGATTTCTGTCAAATCAAATATACCATCAAACGCAGCTAGATTTTTGTTAAAAACATTCAGATTAAACAGCCTTATTACTACACCAGTGCTAATGACGCAAAATTGTGTGTGGTAAAAACTAACAAGCGCTTTGAAGACGGTTTTCAAAAGCAGAAGAAAAGCGACAAATGCTAATCAAGACTGTCATTTGGGAGCTTTTGAGTGTATTTGTTGTTTC
The DNA here is from genome assembly GCF_012432095.1 of Onychostoma macrolepis. Lineage (NCBI taxonomy): Eukaryota > Metazoa > Chordata > Actinopteri > Cypriniformes > Cyprinidae > Onychostoma > Onychostoma macrolepis. Next base: position 25,767,642 of record NC_081160.1, read on the forward strand.
TTTCAAATGTCTTTAAGAGAGAACCACCAGCCACAAAGAGGCGGTTTCCCCATTAGCGAACGCCGCAGTGTTCTCTTACTCCAGGGTTATTAGCGTGGCTCTAATTCCCTAAGAGCTGTTGTCCCCACACAGCCACAGCGAGCTGCCTGTTTGTTTGAAGATAATTTTACCCTAGTCTTCCCATAGCCCCTCTTTCCAGGGCTGAGAATGGGGGGGGGGAAATGGTTGTCTGAGGCTTTTAAAAAGACTCCAGGTCCTATAATTTTCATCCAATTCAAACTTCATTTGTGCTGAAGTACTCTGCAAATGCTGTCATTATGGCATACAATACTATGGCTCAGTTAGAAGGGCATCAGACTCCATTAAGCAGGGGAACGAAGGAGTCTCTTAACCGTTGTCGGCTGCCTGACAAAAAAGAGGGAGAGTGAGTGAGCAAAGAGAGAGAGTGTTTTGCAAATGACAAAATGAGCATCTCAACCAAAGTCTCAACCAATATTTGCTACAGAATTGCCAAAACACACAAATAGTTCAATGCCTAAGGGGAGAAGAACCCTACTACTGCTACTGGGCTGATATTTCCTAATCAGTGTGTTAAGGCATTAAACTATAGATAGATCTATTATTCACAGTTTTTAAACTGTCTGAGAAATCAAAGGGAACAGTTTGTGTCAAATGCTGGTATATGCACACTTGTCACTTATATGAAAACTTGAACTCTTCTTAAACACCAGAGAAAAGCACTGTTAAGATATTTCTGTAATTTCTGCAGTTATTTACTGTATATCGCCCAGTATAACACTGCAAATTCCCTTAACTGTAATAACTGTATAACTGTAATACCCTTTGCATCATGGGAATTTTCTGTGACGTCAGACCCCACATACAGAGACTTACTGTATTTTTTAAAATTGCTGTATAATACTGTATTTGCTGTAACAGCCTCTTTGGCGCCATTCTATTGTGGTTGTTTTATTTTCCTAATTTCTTACCGTGTCTATAACGCCGCAACAGCTTGGGACTGACTACACTGGACGTGTTACATCGCTTGTAATGATTGGAAAATCCATTTGTTCTTTGTCTCAGAAACAGCGCCAGCGCTTGGAGTGCATCTGTACGTCAGAAATATACCGGGGCATCACTTTACTGTCTGCATCCACTGTAGATACTAGTATATAATATTACTATATATACACACACACTACTGTATATATAATGGGTTCTATATTGTTTTTTATCGAGTCGCATAGTTTTGCCTCGGGGATGAAACTGCGAGAGTGGAAGAGCTCCGGAGAACATCTGCGCTGTGTGTCGATGGACCTTACGAGATAATAAGACCAGCAAGCAAGATAAAACTATATGTACGTTTGTCTGTGTTTGTGTCAGATTTTTGCACACCAGTTTACCTAACGTTAGTAACATTTACCCGTCAACATGGCAGTAACAAACTTACTATGGTAAACTGCGCTGTTGTTTCAAACGACTTTTGTCAGCTTATTGAATTAAGGTACCGAATTAAATTTTTTTACATATTAACATTAGGTTAACGAATGTGAAATTTTGTTGAGGTGTTAGTTAATGTTGGCCAACTATGGTTTTGAGAGGTTTGTGTGTTCTATATGGAGTTTGCCTTTTAAAAGTGTGCCATTTCTACTACTTGTTTTTCAGAGAAGACATTTCTGTCACTAACAAAGTGGATGGTGAGCAAATGTGGTGGCCACGTTTTGGAGCAGCACCTGGGTTTTGCAGATGTTTGTCTTTTTTCTCCATTATGTTTCTGTTGCCTAAAGATTCTTTGTGAGGATAAATCCAGAGGACACAACATAATGCACTGCAAAACGTCCTAAGATAGGAAAAATGGTGAAGATGCACTGTTCCAGCATTGGAAGACTATATTTTTAAGTGTTATACATGCAATGTTTTAAATAAAGAATTTGATATTTTGTAATTGCGTCTGTTTTAACTGAATGCCAGTAGTACCTTTGTAGAGTAATAATAAAATGAATTCTATATAAAAATAATGAATTCTATATAAAAATAATGAAATCTATATTAAAATGAATGAATTACAGTAGTATACTGATGAATTGGATTTTTTACAGTAATTTACAGTTTGCAACTGTAAATAAAATGCAGTTTGCTACTGTAAATCTTAATTACTGTAAAAACCCTTTGAAATATCAAACAGTGAGGGTAGACATTTTCCTGAAGACTGACTACAATAGCTGTTCAATAATGATAATAATAAGCACAAGAGGGAGGAGACTATTCTATTCATTATATTGTTATTTGTATTTTGTTTTACACATACAAAGGTGATTTTTCTAAGTTGTGTGTGTATATATATATATATATATATATATATATATATATGTGTGTGTGTGTTAATTAAATAACATCCTATTAAAGGATAATCAAAAAATAAGTAAAATCAAATTTATTATCATCTAGTTTTCTAGTATCAATTTTGCTATTGGCAATGCAATTTTAAACTAATATAAAACACACTAAAACTTAATTATGGAAAGTAATACTGAAAGATAGAAAACTTTTACCAATAAGCCATCAGGCTTATGACTGAACCCCATACTCACGCAACCCAGCCTCTCTCTGTAATATTAATCACTGCTTCTCTCTGACTTTGGCTTCTCTGATGGAGTCATATTCAGTGAGGCATATCCTCTCTCTCCTGACTGCTTTTTCTGTCACATGTTTTCAATTACTATTGCCAGAACACACAAAGAGAACCAGTGCCATAATTCAATAAGGACACAAAGGGAAGAGGGCAGGAGGAGCCCCCTTCATTGTCAGCGTAACGGGTGAGTGACAGTGGCCGTTCTGCATCTTTCTCCCAGAAACCATAACAATGAATTCTAACTTTGTACCCGCCATTCAAATGTTGACACCGGGACCCCGCAGGGCCTTCAGGGGTTGTGTTATATGTGAGGGTGTGTGTAGATGTGTGATGGGGCGGAGAGAAAGGGTCTTCAACCGTGGCCCTCTAAAACAGCCACCTTTTGGAAAAAAAAAAAAGCACACACATGGCTGCTGATCCACAGCTCTCGCATAGACAGAAGCAGAACAGCACACAAAACAAAATGAGGCAAATACAATAATTGGTGCATAACAGCAATATTACATGAAGCTCTACATTTTAAATCATTCGTATTTCATGTGAAATTGCCCAAATCAAATTTGCTCTTACATGTATATTTAGCTCCAGGGTGCATTTATGAATTAAAGCTATTACTAAACCAATCCTTTAACTCAGAATGTAATGTGCAGAAATAAACCACAGTGTGCAAGCAGAACCAGCTTAAGGTGCTATATGGTTTCTAATGGGTCACATTTGGTCCTTTATAGTCATTAACTCATCTAAACTATTTATTTGTACTTATAAAGCACATATTCTATGACCATATTCTACATCCCTAATCCTACCCAATAACTACCATACTAAGCAGTAATTAGTTGTTTATGGAGGCAAATGTCATTGTTAATAGTTAATTAATATAGCAAGATTTGTACCTTAAAATAAAGTGACCCCAAAAAAGTATGAATGGTGCATGAATATAAATAAAAAGTGATCAAATCATAATAACTAAAGATCAATGAACAAGCAAACTAAATCTATATCTATCTATATTCTGCATTTTAGTCTGCAGACTAGGTGATTAATTGAATATGGTGTCCATCATACTAACTGGGTTCACTTGTTTCCTCAAATTCCCACATACTCTCTTCCTTTCTTTGTTTTTTGTCTTGTTTTCTCTCAGTGGGGAGTGAAGAGTGCTATTATGTTCAGTAGTATTAGTGTCTCGAGGATGATGGAGATTCATTACCCACAACTCTACTTTGATGTTTCTTCACAGCTCACCAAACACCAGCACCCTAATGAGGCAAACAGGTGAGCAGGGAGCCACACACACACACACACACACACACACTCATATCAACAATTTACAAGTGCACAATGTCAAAGAACCTAAAAGAGCTATAGACTGGCTTGTGAACCTGTTCATCATATCCAACTGTTCATTAACAACCCAAAAATTGAGGTAGAACCAAAAGAAATGGCACGATAAGGGCATCAATCAAACTAAAGAACATGTGCCTCTAACCTAACTAAAGAAAATTTGACTGCTGCTGTGGTTTTATGCAAGTTAGAGTCTAGATATTCCCTCAGAGCAGCCTTTATGTCGTTGGGAATATGGGAAGAGAGACAGAGCTCAAGTGAAGTGGGCCTTTTGTTGTTCTATAATGCGATTATCATAAAGGCTTCACTGTAGAACCAGGTTAGGCAGAATGGAAGTTTCAGCCATCATAAACTGACCAGTGCGTCAGCAAACAAGAGGTTCAGTGCAGCTAAACAAGAGAGATTAGCTTAAGGTTATGTCACAAATCCAATCAGTGAACTGGTTTAATGCACAGATTTACATAAACCTTATGCACTGATCTCTGTCCACTGTAATCTCACAATTTGTTTTCAGGTTGCATAAAACTGAAGAATCGACTTGACTTGAAATGTCACAGTTATACCCTCATCCTAACAAAAATCTTGGAATCATAAGATTTCACATACTGTGAATTACCTGCAATACAAAAAAAGATGAATGAGCATGGCATTAATACTTATCTATGAAATGTCTATACACACAGAAGCTACTGCAGAGTACATGATAATATAATCAAACTATTATTAATATATCACTTAAAGTGTTGAGACTAGATTTTTTAGAGATAGCAGTGATAGGAGAAATTATTTTTGAAGTTTTAGCTCCCCCTATTGGTAACAAGTTTTGACAGAGTACTGTAACCACATATTCATGATTGGGGGGTAAAGAGCCATTAAAAACCCACCGCTCAGAAATCTGTGAAGGGGGAACTATGGACTGTGGAGGTTACAACTCAAATTTAACTAAAAAGTGATTAGCAATTCTTTATATTTTTCATGAAAAAAAAGTGACCATGTTATTGATATTTGCTGTTTTCTCATATCATTCATTGTCTTTAATAAATAACAATGAATAATGTTTTATTTTATACATAAAATAATAATAAAAGATAAATAGAATATTAATATTTGTACTATATTTTATTCCTTAGTAGTAGCATCGCTAAATTAAAACATTTTTGTGCTCTTGGTGCTTAAAGACATGCTGTTGAATCACTGCGAACTTTCATCATCTTAGGGCATCCTGCTTCTTAAAAAAAAAAAAAAAAAAAAAAAAAAAGAAATTAGATATTTGACAAACCTCTTCAAACCAAGGTGAATAATGGGTGTGAATATGTCGAGAGTGTGAAAAAGGCCAGAGAAGGGGAAAAATGTGTGTGTGAAAACAGAGTGGAAAGTTGACAGTGTCTGGGAGTTTATAGCAAACTGAGAATCTGTGCAAACAGTTTCAACAAGAGAGCAAATCCCAGACATAGCAAGACAGATAGAGAGGGAAAGAAAGAGAGAGCAGGTGGAGGAGGTCTACTGTTTGCTTGCTACATTCAACGGCATCTCATAAATCTTCCCGGAACTCATCACAACACTCCTCGGGACGTCTCTGTTATTCCCTGCTCTCCCATGCGATTCCCTCTTTATCTTCGGCTGAAGGTTCTTTCTTTACCTGTCTCTAAGTCTGTGATCTTCTATCTCTCTCACACTCTTTCTTTCTATGCTGTTCTGTTCTGCTTTTTCCACTCACTAGGAGGATTTTTCTCATCTCTACCCACTCCACTCCCTCTGAATCTCTCTCAGATTTCATTCTCATGAACCCCCTCTGAGTCCATCTGGACATACAGTGTGTGTGAATCATCCAGCGTGTAACTCTGCCCTCAGGATATGTTAGACCGCCAAAAATATCCAAACACATCTCCCTCCCATCAATGCTCACTTTCCCAAAAGCTACTGTACCTTTCTCGGCAAGAACAATAAGAATCTGTGAGTGTGTCTGTCTTTATGAGGCAACCAGGAGCAACACAATCTCAAAGGCAAATCGCTGTGTCATCACCAGCATTTAGAGCTAAAAAGGATAAAAATCAGGTGTTATTGGATTTTTATCCTTGGATTGTGCTAGAAATGATATGCAAGAGTGTTGCATAGTTCACAATGATTCAACAGCATGTCTTAAAACATCAAGAGCACTTAGCCATAAAAAGGAATACATTTCTATTTTCATTTTGTGATACTACTACAAATAATATTAATAATAAACAAATCCACAAATAAATTATTTTAATGTACTTTAATTTATATGTACAAAAATAAAATAAAATAAAATGTCTGACCATGCCGGTACTGAATCTGTCTCATAGTATCCTAAAGTAACTAAATTATTTCTACTAAATTCAATGAAATCTTTAGTTTATCCACAATTTCTCCTTACAACATCTTTTTGCATTCAAAATCTGCGCTACTGTGAGTGAAGAAAAAGCAATTCTACTGTATGTGGTCAATTCTACTGAATCACCTTAAACAGGATTACATTTAAAATGATATCAGGAATAAATCATTAAATTACTTACTTGTTCTAAAATTTCATGTTGGAGAAACCATTTTCTATCACTTCTGACTGCATTCTTCTCAAAAATCTTTAGACAAAGACAGATGTGCTCCTCTCCACAAAAGCACGGCTGAACTTTCTATTAACTGTTTGTTGAGTTAAACAGCCCTTGAGGCAACCAAAAGAGCATTATGTGATGTCTGCTGGTTGTTTGGGGTCGGATACAGAACAAATGTCACTGTCTGCTCTGAGCTTGACCCTCATATTCCTTAAGCCATACAATAGTACATTTCAACTTAACAAACACTGTCAGAAACCACAACAGTCTGCCTTACAAGCCAAGCTCTTCAAACACAGACAGAGCCTATATTAAACACAAAGACTCTCAGAAAAGAAAGTCAGAGACTACAGAGATAAAAGCCTGTGAATCACACAGAGTAAAGCCACTACAATGACAGCTGCACAAAAAATGTTCTGCTTTTTTCCTCAAGTATGTACTGATGATGAGCTTTGTTCATCACTGAACTGAACTGCTACTTCAGTTATACAATTATTGCTCATGCATGAGTAAAATTAAAGAGAATAATTGCAAATAGCTTCCATTATCTTTCTGCCACTTTAATGTTTACCATAGTGGTACCATAATACAATACTGGTAAGATCATCATGACACGGTGCATTCATGGTATTTATATGGCATTTATTCAATGTACTTCAAAAGACTACTATTATAGCATTGCCCCGAAAAACATGGCAACACCACAGTAATTGTTTGGGAGGTGATTATGAGTGTTGACAAATGCAAACCTTCCAATGGCATACATACAATTGCAAAAAGACAAATTAGCACGTGTAAGTACAAATTTAAGGTCTTATCTCTTTCAAATTCTCTCTAAAATAAATGAATGAATTAATAAAAAATACAAGTACCAAAGGTTTTATTTTACTTTTGTAAATGTTTACTAAAATAAAAACTGGAATATAAAATAAAAATGAAATATAAAATAAATATAATAAATAGTATTAAATATTATCTTTTTAAGATTTTAATTGATTGTTACAATATGATTATTCAAGCAAGAATCAGTCATTAAAATCACAATTATCTATACCCAAAATAATAAAATTTGCAAAGAAGGAGTGCTCTGAATGTTTCTGGAAAATAATTTGCACTGACTTGTCCACTAGAGGGATCTCCTCTCCTCCTGTCTAATTCACCTCCACTGCAATGGTTGAATCCAGCTGGTCCCGAAGGCAGGGCAAACAACATCACATTCCCTCAGTCTCTTAAAAACAAGACATTGTAACAGGTCAACAGAGACCTGCTTCAACAGACAACAGCCCAACTTAAGCGCCAAAGCACATTTTTCAGTGAGCACATAAATATTTTACAGTAACGGCACACCTGGCACCTAACAGCCCGTAAATCCTCGCGCCCTGACAGAAACAGTTGTGTAATGCAGAGTTGGGTGCACTTTGCTGGAAAATACACAGGGTAATGTAATATTTGCCACCATAATGCTTAAACTAGTCTTTGTGTTTTGACATAGACGAGGCAAAAAGATCTGGAATGAATGAAGCATGAGCAGTTTTGATTGAAGTTTCACTGTTGGTCAGAAAAGGTCTGCTTCGTTCAAGGATACAAACATTCTTTAAGCATTTTAAGACCATGAACCCAGACACATAAACAAGTGACAAGTCTGATGTCAATGATTTGACACAACATATGGAGAGAGAGAGAGAGAGAGAGAGAGAAAGAGAGAGAGAGCTCTCAAATCTCATTCATGCTTGTAATCAATTCAAAAAAATGTTATTAATGTAAAACCAACTTAATAAATGTCTTATTTTCTATCCATTATATATAAAACAGTGATATTGATTCAGAACATTAAGCAATGGCATAGGATATTAAATATTTACACTACTATTTAAAAGTTTGGGGTTTGAAAGATGTGTTTTTGAAAGAAAAGGCTGCAATTATTTGACCAAAAATAAAATAAAAACATTAATATTCTGAAAATATATAAAGTAAATATATTACATAATATGTTTTAAAATATAATTTATTCCTGTGATGGCAAAGCTGAATTTCCACCAACCGTTACTCATCTTCAATGTCACATGATCCTTCAGAAATCATTGTAATATGCTGATTTGGTGCTCAAGAAATATTTCTTTATCAATGTTTCTTATATATATATATATATACATTTATTTTATTTATTTTTTTTCCAGGATGCTTTGATGAATAGAAAGTTCAAAAGAACAGCATTTATTACAAATATAAATCTTTAATTGATAGATTGATGTTTTTATCATCAATTTTGATATTCTTACTGGGAAAAAAAAAAAATCTTACTGACCCCAAAATTATGAATAGCTGTATAAATATTAAAATGCTTACTTATAAATATATCCAAAACATATGGGAGACTATGAGAGTGACCAGCTTATATATCAGTTAATTTCAGGTTTATTACATTCTTTCTTACGACTAACTAAAGACAGGAAGCACCTGGGTGCAGAGGCTCTAGCAGGAGTGCAGCTGGAATGTTTGTGTGTATGTGTACAGTCATGCCATGCCATGCCACACAAACATCTCTCCCATCATTCAGCACAGAGACACCTCTGTCTCCAATGGAGTTTAGCATAGTTTGCATGTGTATCCATGAAATAGCTCAAACTAAAAACAAAATTTAAACATGACATTTGTCATCTTTTGAAAGTTTGAAGTTATGAAAGATTATGCAAACACACCATACCACAAAAACCAGGTTATAGTCCAAAGCCTTCTAGCCAATGAAGAAAGGCCATTTTATTGAAGTCAAGTTGCAAAAACATCCCAGTACTACGTCACAACATAAAAACCTTCACACGTCCGCCCACATTCAGACGTCAACAACACCTATTCAGAGTTCAAAAACTTGGCCTGTATAGTCATTGTAAGGTATTAAAGGGGTCATATGTTTTCCTTTGTCTTTGGAGTGTTACAAGCTGTTCGTGCATATATAAGATCCATAAAGCTGCAAAGATTAAAGTCTCAAACCCAAAGAGATATTCTTTCTAAAAGTTAAGACTCATCCACACCTTCCTATAAATGCTTCATTTAAACACGCCTCCACAAATCTATGTCATTGTGTGGGAACATTTGCATAACACTGCCCAAATGTATACGTAAAGAAAGGCGGCGGCGTAACTTTTATTCTCGCTGCCGCCATGTCGTGGAGACGCTGTGTGTTTCCAAATATGGTTAGGGGCGTAGTATTTCCATCAAACGCTTGACGTATTCAGCCAATCACAATGCACTGGATAGGTGGCCAATCAGAGCACACCATGCTTTTCCGAATGATGAGCTTTGTAAAAATGCAGCGTTTCAGAAAGGCAGGGCAGAGAGGAGAAACAATAATGTACGGTATGTGGAATATAATGTGTTTTTTGAACCTTAAACAATGTAAACACATTACATTACATTACACCAAATACACAAAATAATGTTATTTTTAGCATTAAGTTTCTGTTATCATTTACTCACCAAACCTGTATGACTTTCTTTCATCTGCGAAACACAAAAGAAGATATTTTGCATTGATGATAATGCTGGTAACAGATAATAGAGACATTTCTCAAAATCTTCTTTTATGTTATACAGAAGGAAATCATAGTTTTGCCACAATACAAGGCTCAGTAAATAATGACAAATAAAAAGTAAATAAAGAGTTTTCATTTTTGTGTAAACTATACCTTTAATGAAGAAGTGGGACAGATACTTTGTAAATACTCAGAAGAATGATACACCAAAGGTCCACCAAAGAGGTGCTCTCAAGCTCTCATTCATTCAGTTCAGAACATTCAGACACAATCACAACGATGTTTCAGACACCATGTTTAAATAAGCACAAACAAAATTTGAGAGCTATAAAGGAGGTGAAGCTTTCAGCAAACGATGATTTAAGGAAGCAATTTGTCCAAAAAGACTTGGAACACAGTGTATGAGTCTTTAAAACAGCCAAAGTAAGCTTTAGAAGACCTTTAATACCTTTGAAAAGAGCAGCCTTAACATTCTGTTAAATAACTTGGAAAAAAACAAAACAATGAATGCAGGTCTGCAATGACTAATGATAACAAAATGTTCATTTCTGCATTAACTATTCCTTTAATAGGCTAAATAAAGCCTTAATATCTGTTTTTCTTCTGTCTGTGTGGCATTAGAACTCAGCCGCTGCACAAGTGTGGGTCTGTGCGTAAGTGTGTCCTACTTGCCGTATGGTGTGTGGCTTGGCCTCACGGAGACAGGAAAGGGAACCGAATGTGGCCGCGGCAGCACGGAGTCCAGCAGCCTACAGTAAACAGCTCTTTCCCAAACTGGCCTGCCTAAACACCAGTAATCCCCACCACCTCGAAGACAGGCCATCTGTGGCATAGAAAAAACAGCGTCCACAACGACAACCGGAGCTGTGTGAGTGTTTCAGCATGCTTATATGAGGAGGGAGGCTAAGTATACATGACTTAGCTTTGCTAAACTTCTCTTTCTTGGAAGAACATTCGGTACCACACACTCTGAAAATACCTCTCATGTGTGAGGCACTAGGATGAAGCCAAGTGCTGTGAAGACTGTTCGGAAAAACGATGTTTTCTTTAACTAACTTTAAGTCCACACACAGTGACATCATTACCTCCTTTGAGACTATTTTTTTTAGCAGTGCTTACTACTTCCATTCTTCATGCATAGGGTTAGAGATCTAAACATGCGTCTAAGCTTAAGTATTAAAATTATGAAGTACAGGAAGTAGCAACAGATCATTTCTTGCATATCTGCAAATCTGTTTTAAAAAAAAATTAAATGTAGGGCGGGACTAGATGGAGGTCAACCGTGAGTCTGCAGTCAATTGTAAGAAAGAGACAAGGTTTAAGCAGAACTAAATTATTTGAGAAGTCTGGCATACATCAACTAGATAGAAGTTTTGTCTATAAAATGAACCGTATGCATGGATGAATCATTCAAAATAAAACCATTAAGACATATTTAGAAATTAGATGGTGTGAATTTCCATTTCATGCCGACTTTAATGTTTCACTTTTGTGCTTTAGACATAAATGATACCTTAAATTAGCCAGCTTGTGTAAAAGAGGTATGCTATTACTTTTATAAGCAATTATACTTTCACCTCATGAACATTAAAAACAAAAGCCAAATCAATCTCATCATATACATTAAAGGAAGGAGACGACAATATCATGAAGACTTGGGGAACAACCTCACATCCAAACTGCAAAATCTAGACATTTGCATTGGCAAAAACACATTATCTTCATAAAATATAAAGATCTACCTCAATATTTTAGCCTAAACAAGTTTTACATTGTAATTCCCTGCAGTTTACCTATATGTTTTGCTTTGGACTAGGTTACATTTTAACTTGGAATAATAACTTCTCTAACTAGAAAGGCTCTGATGTTAGTCATTCCTCGCAGTGATGGAGGTTAATACGGGCAGCACATGCAGTAACCTGACAACAGACCTCCCTCTAAACCTAGAGAGAGCCATACAATCCTAGACATCGACCAATGGTTGATGAGTACAATGGATTTTTATTTGGATAACACAAAAATCACAATTAAAACATCACAACTCTGTCCACTTCATTGTGGAAAAATTGAGTTCAGTAAGACACATTCTTGGTAAAGTCAAGAATTTATGAGCCAAATGTTTCTCAAAGGGAAACACTTTTTACTTGTTGCGATGATTGATTAACATTGGATAGTGCAATAATCACAAACCTTCAGCTTTTGCAGCAGTCATCTTATATACATGTTCATCAGCTGTGAGTGATTATATCGCCCCTCGCTGACATGGGTCAAAGGTCGGTGTGGATCATTACATGTGTGAGCACATATAAGTGTAACGAGCAAGAGGCAAAGATCAATGTCAGATCCAGATCAGTCTGTTAAGTCTTAACACAAGATTATGCCCTGTGTGCCTGCTGCGGTGGAGATCTAAATCACCCCAGAGACATGAAACAGGAAATGTGTGGACACTAATGATTCTAGTCATGCAGGCCAAATGTTCGGTCACGTGAGATAAATACAACCTTTGTGAGAACATGTAAGCTCAAAATGATATATATAAGTTGTTAGATTTGTTTAAAATAAACACAGTGATGTCTTCATGCGTTTCAAAAATCCATAAAAGTAAAACATTTCTAATTTGCTTAAATTATTTTTTTTCAAAATGAAAAATAGATCAAAATGAATGATATTTAGTAGCACATAACCAATATAAATGGCAGAAACTTAATTTTTTATTTTCATTTATTTATTTTTATTGTTTAAAGGTCAAAAGAACTCAATGTGAAATATTTGTAGTTCACTTCATTTCTTTCGTAAAATTGAAAATATAACTTGCATATATATATATATATATATATATATATAAGAAAGAATAAATAAAGGTAGGGCTGCGATCGATTCAGATGTCTCGATTCGATTCGATTTCGATTCGCAAGCTCTCGATTCAATTCGATTCTCGATGTTTTTGATTACATTCAGTGAATATAGTTTTAATACAAATGCTATTGATATTTCTAAAAAATGAACAGGAAACATCAGTTTACAAATGGTGAATTAATAAAAAGAAAGAAATTAAGAGCCACAGGCCTGTATTTAAAACCTATTATTTTTTGTATAGGGTCCTTTTTTAAACAATAATGGGGCCCTAAAAAATATTATTTCTTAATTTTTATGGTAATCAGATGAAGGCATAAAACATTAATTTATCCTAATCAAATGAAAATTAAACCGTTTTATTTTTTAGCAAACAAAGTGCTGCACAACAGAGGTTTACTGTTAAAATTAAAAAGAAAACAAATGTGATCATTCCTTTAAAAATAAAGATTTATTTATATTTATTAATAGTAGTAGTAGCAACATTGTTGTTACATTGAGTCTTAAGATTGCTAAATAGTAAAAATATTTCTGACACCGTTTCTTCACGTCAAACAAACTTTTATTTTGACGGGTTACCGTGAGGAATTTGCAGCTGGTGTGTATGTGATATGACAGTAGTTTTCTCAAATTAAACGGTAAAATGCTAATGAAGTGACTCTCAGAGCAGCTGGAGATGATATTCGTGTGTTCATACCATCATACAGAGAGAGGGCAGAAGCTGAGAACACTGCAAGTGTAGTCCGTGCTTTAGTATGTGCAGTAAACAAAACAGTGCGTCGCGCCATCCGCTATTCATTCATTGTGGAAATCATGGTGCCTTATGCGTGATGTCAAATGCTTTTGCAGATTTGTAGTATTACTTAAGAATTTTACCTGAGCTTTGCAAATCACACACATTGCTTTGTTCTTGGTTCTTGTAAACAGTATCTCCGATAAGAACTGAATGAACGAACATCGCGCAAGGTAGATAAGAGGGTGACATCTAGTGTAGAAGATTCACATGAATCAGATCTTGTTTTAAATGTTTGCTGAAATAAATACCGGAAAAGATAGATTTGTGGCTTTTGAGAATCGATATCGCATCGACGTCATTTAAAAAAATCGATTAATCGAAAAATCGATTTTTTTGCCCAGCCCTATGTGCCACAGTTAAAAAAATCTTCAGACAGGCTCTGAACAAACAAACAAAAAAAATGATACTAAACTCACATTTACTACCAGTATCAATATGCCTGTTATATCATGCATTCCTGCAAAGAACTACTGCAACGTGAAAGAACAAGTGAGGTAATCCTTCTATCTGTGTAATGCTCAAAAGATAGCTGTTAAAAATGATACCTTAATACTGTACTTATCAGCATCTTACTATGCTACTTATCCCTTCTTCTCCCTTCTCTAATTTCCCATGTATCCAATTAACAAATTAGCCACTAGGCACCTTGATCTCTGATTAGGTCTTGTGCAGTGACCTCCGCAATCACAGTAATCCCCCTTTACACCCATACTACAGCTGCTTCCCATCCGGCAGTGCAGGGTGAACGTCAGGTGTGCTCCAGCAGATTAGCGGTAATCTGCTTTCTAATGAAAGCTAGGGTATACAGCAGGGGTGGACCATGGGCCCCATACCGTCTTTGAAGTCAGATCAGTGGGGTGGAATAAAAGGCATTCCCACTGACGGAGGAGATCCAGGGGGGCTGGAGCCTGACTCTAGACCTGACTCAAGGGCTGATAAGGCACGTCTGGGATTAGCAGATCCTTTTGCACCCCCTGCAACTCTTAATTTCGCCGTCTCGGTTTGCCTGTCTCTTGGCTTTTAATTGAATTAACGTCAGAATGGGTGAGTTGTAGAACATCTCAAGATCTTTGATGTGCTCATAAAGGTATTTCAGAATGAAGACTATTTCTTGGATGACATCCAACTTCTTTTATAAAGTTCAGCAAGAAGAAGAAAGGCTAAAGTAGAGAAAGAATATCTAAAGAGAAGGGAAATATCAGAAAGCCAACGAGAAACCCAGAGCTGGCACAGAAGGTCATAACAGTACAAAAACAGAAGGAAACCCAAGACCCTACAGAGACCACCGTAATAGAACAGACCCCATAACCAGAAGTATATCACTGGAAATGTAAATTGTAACACTAGCACATCATCTTAAATAACCTTAAACAATCCACCAGGGATTCTAAAGAAAACTCGGAAAATTCCATCCTAAGTTCTCGTTCCCAACAAAGCATTGCTTGACTTGGACTCACTGCACACACAGACATATGTGTGCTGTATTAATGCACAAATGACTGCATTAGCCATATGTCTCGACCACGCGGTCTGTAGAAGAGGTCAAGCATCACATCTGCCACCTAAAAACATCATCTCATTCACCACATGCTTGTCTAAATTGCCCTTAGCTGATCTCTGCAGTTTTACTTTTTCTCCTTCTCGCAACTGAACGACTGTATTAACATCAACATAAACTCACATACATCTCTACAAGGAACATTTCACCCCCAACCAAATTTAAACGATTTCTATTGTTATTTACTCGTTTCATGTTATTACAAACCCATAAGCTGTTTTTCATTCTATGGAACAAAAAGAGAGAATTTTGAAGAAACTTCAAACTGTTTCTTTCCCAAACAAAGATGGTTTATAGTGACCACTGGCTGTCAAATTCCAAAAGAATGCTAAAATAGCACCATAAAGTAGTCCAAATGACTATTATTCAAGTCTTCTGAATCCATACAATAGTTTGATGTGATAAACAGACAAAAATTTAAGTCACTCTCAAATCAGATTATTTATGCAACTCAGTATGCAGCTCCCAAATCAAATATGGCACATACTGTACGGTTGCTTTTCCTTTTTATGTTGTAGACATTTTTTTGGTCAGTATAAAATGTAATTGTATGAAAAAAGCTGAATATGAATTAGTTTCAACACGACAGAAGAAAGATAAAGCAGAGATAGGGAGCAACTAGAGCCCAGCCAAAGACATCGAGAGCCTCTCCAATGCCGTTCCACTCCACTGACGCCTTGCTCGGTTTCTGTGTTTCCCTTCCCATTTACGATCTTCAATCCGCACGCTCCTGTACACTGTAAATTACCATCTTTGTACAGAAATAGAACAGGATGGATGCTATGGACTTGTTCTTGGAAATCAGAAGTGCTGGTCTGAGCAGAGCTAGATTGAGGGCCCAGTGGAAAAACATATAAGGAAAACCAGCTGACTTAAGTTTCATGTCAATCAGAGAAGAAACTGTCCGTGAAAGCTGCCCAAGCCAGCTACAGTAAAAGAGTAAAAATATTACCTGAGCTGAGACATATACTTACTTCTAAGAGGTCTAAGATTTTATTTCAAGAGAAGACTGAAATGAATGCTTTATATGAATCTATACATGTATGAATTTATATATCATTATTGCACTACATTGACTGTATAAAAAGATAAAGAGAAAGAGGGAAAAAAGTTCATGTGAGGGCAATATGGCAGCAGATGGCTTTGGATGGAGCGAGTTAATTATCTTCACAATGTGCACCACTTGGCCTATTATTCAATCTCTTCTCACTACATACAAATACTGTCTCACATCTTCCACCCTGCTGACTCTTCATGTTCTTCGGCTGTTTGCCTGGAGCTTTGAAACTCCTCTGAAGTCTGCAGGGTCGCCCCATGAATTGTTATTTTCACTCTTGAGTTCTTTGAGTTCTCCTCTTAATAAACCCAACCCAATCCATCATAATTCTACACATAGCTTCAGACATGTCTTTATGTCTGTCCCGACCCTGAGTACTGGAAGTTCAACGCTACATCTAGAGAAGCGTGGAAGCAGGAAGTCCACATGCTGCCTGACACGCATGTCACTCATGCACTCTCCCATCAACCCCTGCTCTCTGAGAAAACAAGAACAGTTCCAAAAACTACTGCTCAGCTGCCACTAGTTATCTTACATCATCTTGCTCGGCCATTTCATTTCGTTACCCAGAATTCTCAGTGTCACGGCCCAGACCAAACCTTATAAACACAATTGGGTGAGGCGACTGTATGTTCTGTTTTTGTTGTTTTTTCTGCATAAGGGATGTTTATGCCAAACTGGTTGACCATGACTATTCTCAGAACATTTATTTAAACAAATATAATCTAAAATGTCTGTAAATATTGTGGGGCGAATTGCTCAGTTTGAGAAAACTGCATTAAATTCTACACTAATAAAAAAAAAAATCTGATACGATGGAACAAAAACGAAAAAGCACAGCAATTAAAGCATTTTTGGTCTGGACTAGACGCATTTAGGTTTGGAAAGAAAAATAAATCTGGGGCGAGGCATGATATAGTGATAGTTTTGTGGCATTATGATGTTGATAAACAGGAAAGCTGCCTTTTCTAATCCAAGATTCAAATATTAAGTTTCAAGTGGCTCACTGATGTGGCTGGCTCTTGTTAGTAAAACAATACAAGAAAAAAATAAAAATGATTATATTATATTATATCCGGCATATTCGCGGATTTCACTAACAGTCTAGTTGTAGCTAATTTCATATCGACTAATTAAGCAGAAAAATAGACAAAGAGGTGGAACTTTCCTGAAGCTTTCAGTGATTTTGCCAAGCAAGACATATTCCTGGATCAACATCTTTGTTGTTCCTGGAACAACATTATTCAATCAGATTTTAGGGTTAGGTTTTATGGTTAGGGTTAGGGTTAAGGCTGAGGTTTGGGCTTCAACAACATTCTTATCAACCTATCATTTGGTATAAAGAGTAGACCTAGTTATTGGTTATGGTTAGGACTATGTTTGTTTGACAAGAATGTAGTTCCAGAAACTGCAAAAGTTGTTGATTCAGGAACACATCCTGCTTGGCAAAATTAACTTTCCTAAAATACCATTTAACACTACTGAAGAAAGCAAAATTAGATTATACGGTTAAAATCAACATGAAATGGCATTCAGACCCCATTATATTTCCATTGTGTTTTTCAGATAGACAGAAATTAGTTTCAAACGCGGATTCAAGATGAAAAATATTCCTTCTAAATATACAGGAAAAAAATAACACCGATAAACCTATCAAAAAATGGAAATCTCCATTAAAAAGTTAACATTTCATGATGACCAAAAAGTAAAGGTGCACTAGTTAGCAACTAATGCCGAGTTCACACTGCACGATTTTAGCCCGATTTTTCACTCGCCGACAGGTTTTGATAAATCGCCGACAAATGCCCGACATCGGAGGCAAATCGGAGCTCGTTCACGCGAGTGACAATCGCGCAGTGTGAATTATCACAGACGTGATCTGAGGGAATCGCCAACACGTCGCCGACGCCCGTGAAATATTTGGCATGCTAAATATCTGGAGCTGTCGGCGATTCACAATCACTGTGTGCAATGATTTCTGACTGAAAACTACATCACGATGACCTTCAGCCAATGAGAGACAAAGATACAGGGCAGAGGGAAGTTCAGTGAGGAGTTATAGACCATATCAGTATTTTAATATGTTCAATTATATCATACAGAAACAAGCACAAACGCTTGACCAGCCGCAACATCAGCATAACAGTTACTGCAAATTATTATTTACCACTCTTTGCAGAACACAATCCCTGCATCTCCCTCCTGCATAATCTGTCTTTCTTTTTGTAGCTGGAAATCAGAGCACAGACAATTTGCAGGCTATATTTTTTTAATACTTCCAGTCTCGCTCGAGAACAACGGTCTGACACACGCAGGTTCTCGCGTTATTTCCTTATCACTTCTCGCGTGTGTTTTGTTGTGAAACATGGTTTGCGGATCAGACAGAGTTGTCGGCGATTCTTCCTATTGTGAAATCGTGCAATGTGAAAGCCCCTGTCGCCGATCCATCGTGCAATGTGAACACAGCAGCGACTGAATGCTTCCCCAGATAGTCACGCAGTGTGAAAACAACAGCGATCCGACGAGTTTGAAAATCGTGCAGTGTGAACTTGGCATAAGAGCGAAAAGACCAAAGATCTTTAAGTTTCACTCTCATCTCCTTCCTGTCTTTCTCCTCCATACAGCAGAATGGTGTGTTTTTTGTCCTCCCTGTTTTGCAGGCTTCTTATCTGTCTTGCTTCCCAGCCAAGCATGTCTTCCCAGGTAGAGTCTGGTTGAGATAACGCTAGCCAGCGCGTGAGCGCGTGTGCAGCTGCGTGCGGAGGCGAGGGTCTCGGAGTCTGAGGTTAAGTGCTCAACATAATGCTGCTCATGACCTGTTGCTCGCCAGCCTCTCAGACTGACACAACTACAGCTTTCACTCTCTCCCTTTTGGCCCTAGAAGCGAGAAGCGCACTTACCCTCTCAAAGCCCTGACTAAAAGGCCCACTCTCTTTCTTTTATCCCGCAAATCCTGACACATCATTTTCATTGAGCCCGAGTATTCCCCTGATGGTTTACCTCCACCGTATCGCTTTGACGGCAATTACAAAAAAACCATGGGAAGTTGCTTTTTAACTACCGATTATGCTAACGAGATGGTCAGCCCAGGTTAAGGATCTATTATGGCTATGCCAGTGGTGGTCGGGAAAGATTACGAGTGGTTAAATGGCTCCTTTTTGCAAAAAGCAGAGGAACAGAGAGAAAAGATGGTATCAACTCACGTCCGCAAAGGGGCTTTGTTTGCCTGACAACGGGATTACAAGATAGTGGAGAGGTGGGAGGGAAAGCTTAGCTCCCAATGTTTCAAAAGACACAACTGCCCAAGGGTTTGTCAAAACAACATTATCCAGGGTATATTACACTTCTGCAGGATGAATAAAGCACAACAGAAACTCCACAGCTACTTACATGAAGGACTGCACACTTTATAGGTGAGAAGATTCAGATTTCAAGTCTTACCTGAGGAGAGAAAAACAGAAAGAGAGAGAAAAATAAAGAGATTAATAAACAAGTGACAAAGCATTACTGCATTTTATATCACAGTGCTGTTGAATGCCTGATTCTGATTGGCTGTACAGCTTGTAATAGTTCCAAGTCTGTTGGCCCCACATGACATTACATCACCTTCTCCCACTAAAGCACCTGTCTTCAATATTAGAACGGAATATTAGATTAATACATTTATTAAGTTAAAATTAAAAACAGGAATATAAATACACATCTAATAAAGTAACGTTACTACTACTGTACATTCTGACAAAAAATTTTTTGTGTCATACTCTGAATTATAGTTTATTATATATAAATAAATAATTTATTTTTATTATTTATTTTTATACATTTCTTAAATTATATTTTTATTGTAGTTTTATTAGTATATTTATTTATTAAGAATAACTGCACATAATTTATGTAATGATATGTCAACTCCCATCACACAATTTTTAAAGAAACTGGACTTTTTCCACGATTTCCCCAATTTTTAGTACTATTATTAGCAACACCAGAAAAAATAAAAAAAATAAATGGAAACTGCATTTAATACATGGGCAAAATATGATTCTTTTGTCAACACCAGGATTGTTTCAATCTGATGATGACAATCAATAAATGGAGTTGAAAGCATCTTGTAGTCTCAATTTATTCTTTTATTCATTCATTTACGTGACTTGAGTGATTTTAATTTTTTTGGTATGTGTGTTTTTCTCTTTTGTTTCGTCTCAGTGCTCAAATTTGCTAAGCAAAAATCATCGTTTAAAAAAAACAACAACAAAAAAAAAAAAAGCAACAGCATACCTACTTTGGGATATAAGTTTCTCTAAGATATTAGCAATAATAATAGCAAATCTTGCCTTGGCAAATGCCACTAACAATAGCACTTTTCTCTTGATGAAGTTTGACTGTAAAGCATTAGTGTGCTGCAGTATTTGGAGGGTCTGGTTTTATGCTGGTGTTAAATGCACGCTTGTTGGCAGTACAGCAGGGGGCTGGAAGAGTATGAAGGGCACAGTGTTTGCCTTATTTGGGGATGACTGGCTGTGTTTAATGAAGGACACTGGCCTTTCCAGAGTTGGCCGGGGAAACTACACTGAAAGGCATGCGCATACACAGAGGTTTTCTATTTGTCAACTGTAAATCTTACACTGAAATTCTTACTTGCTCTCACAGTAAAATATAACGTATACCTGCCATGCAACAGATTTTCAAGAGATCTCTTTAATGTCTCAACTATTTCTCTTACACAGTAATAAAACGACAGAGAGCAAATAGAGGCTTTAATCAAGTGCCCTGTTACTCAGACTTTTCTTCTGAGTAAAAGACCCTTTACAGTTTCAAAGGAGATCTTAAACTGTGCTCAGATTCCAATTTATATATTTAATACATAACATACCTAATAATCTAATCTATGGTGTCTACATTTAATTTCTAGCTCTATACTGCATGTCAACAAAGGTCTTAACTGTGTGTATTTTTATTTCTCCTGAAGAATTGCAGAAGAATTGCAGAAGAAACATCTGAGGAAAATATGATACTTTGATGTTGCTCTTTTAAAACTCAGGAGACAGTGGAATGCTCAGTTTTTTTTGAGCCACAAAACTTTGCTCTGGCAATCAACACTGTTTAACAACAGACAATTTAGAATCTCATATTAATTTGCAGATCTACTATTAGCATTCCAGTGCACACACTCACACTGAGGCAGGTGACTGCACATGTAATGGAGCATGTCAGCAGATGTCACATTAACAGCTAACTCTACGAGGACGATAAAGGCACCGTAACACTCTGCATTTGGGTCAATGCGGTGACTGCAGATTACTATTGAGCTTTTTGTTTAACAGACATTAAGGTTATCAGTACTCTCTTAAACTGTTGTTTTCTCTGTTAGTAAAATATATTTTGTCCATAGTCAAATAATGTAGAAAGAGAATGTGTAGGACTTTCGTAAAAGTGAAGTGTGCAATTGCTGCACCAAAAGGAACTGATTTTTTTCTTCTAAGCACACAAACAATGGAAGACATAGGATAGTTAGTGACAGGGTACGATAAAAGTATTTTAATATGGATAAAATAACACTTTTATTTCTAGGTGTATTACTAAAAACTTAAAACCAGAGAACAAATAGTGCACAATATATGTGACATTGCAACAAGCTCACTTGTAAAAGCTACTGTCTGTCTGGATTTCTGTCCCACTCACCCCCATCTACACACACACACACACACCAGTGACTGATGTTATAACCACAGGGTTCTGTTTTAATCCCTGCCGTCATCTTCAAAGACAGATTAGGGGTCTCGTAATGAAGAGATAGAAACAGAGAGAGATAGAGACGGAGGCAAAGACAGACAGAAAAGCTGATGTGCAGTTTATGTTCTCTAGTAATACTATGACTGAACTCTTTGGCTGCATTTGAACACTATTCCTCACATGAGAGCATAGATCACCTATGGACAAAAACATGCAAAATTGTACTTAAACACATGTAACTATGTACTCATAAAAAGCAATTTCCAGCCAATTCAAATTTTTAAAACTAAAATTTAGCTAGATGGATATCGACTAAATATATTAAATCATTTTCACTTTAAATACAATATTATGCAAATATTATTTAATTAGTATATAGAGTACAGAGAATGGAATACTTACTTTATTTAAATTATTTTATTTAAAATTATACCTTTTAAAAATGAATATATTTTGAAATAACTTTATAGAAACTGCTCTCAAAAAACTTTAACTACAAAAGCATATATCCGTATAGAAAATATATTAATTGCAATAATATAATATAATATAATATAATATAATATAATATAATATAATATAATATAATATAATATAATATAATATAATATAATATAATATAATATAATATATCATATTTTTCAAAAATTTGAATGTCAACATCCCTCTTTTCAGACTTTTTCCCTACTTCATTTGTTAGTATCTACTACTTTAATTACGATCTGCAAAGGTCTGGAAATGTGAAAAGTCTTTGCCTCTTTTCCCAAATTCTAAGCATATTACGTAACGGTGTTGAAATGCACCAAAAGAACCTTTAACTTGCTGTAATATTACACGGAGCAGTGTACCATAAGCCTATAGAAACGTACAGAGTCACATAGCAAGCTGAGAGCGGAATGGAGACATGCACCACTGGCGCGCCATGTCTGTCCACGGGTTTAAATTTAGCCTGGATCAGTCTATCTCAGACTTTTGAAAGGAGTATTATCATCTCTACTGGATGAGACGCTACTGGACAAATTATACTTCAAACATCGCCTCTGCAAAAGAGAAGAAATCCAGTTATTATGTCCAGACATGAACACTTTAAATTGCAAAGAAAGTTTCAACTAAAATTAAACAATCATGCCAAGACGCCCACCAAGTGATAACATCTTTTTACATGAGAAATCCAAGTCATTTTAAACAATAGACGTCTCCCAGCCTTTATGAGGTCCGTGTTTTACATCAAAGCACACTCTCCAAAGTGTTTGTTTACTAGCCATTTCTCATTTCCTGCGGCACCGTCCTGTTGTCAGTGCGCCGCTATCTCTTCTATAATTGTACGTTATTATATAGACGAGATAAAGGTGAGTGAAGTAGCGACGCTGCCTCTTGCGTAAACATTTGGATGTGATTTTTGCCTCTTATCTAACCTTTGCTGTTTGCTCTCTCTCATGGTCTCGCAGCGTGTGAGCGTGTGTGTTTTGGAGCACAGAGGGGGCCTGGCTCTAGCCTGGTCTTAACAGACTCAGTGGAGTCATTGCAGCTGTTTCGGCCCGGCCACAAAGGGGAGCATTTAATTGGTACTGAATGCAGGGACAGAGGCTTTCAATTTGGCCAGGGCTGTAGAGACATGCACTCTGCTTGCTGTGTGTGCATATTTTGTTTTGTTACTGTCGTACCTACTCATATAACTCACTACAACCCCCCACAAAGCCTTGAGACCCCCTACCCTACGCATATAGCAGTCATGCACAACAAAACAGCAACAATTTCAACTGGTGCAGTGGTTAATAATTGCGCTGTATGTGTTAGGGATTTTAAAATGAGCGCTGTAAAAGCCAAACCAGACAGCTGTGCATGCAGCGACTGATTCTGGTTTCCTGTCCATCCAAAATGTCTTAGTTTTCTGACTATTCTTTGGGATTGGTAATGTGGTCTGCCAATAGTTTAACAAGGTTTTGTTGTCTATTTATAAACAGCCATAATAGTATAAATCACTCAGTCGGGTGGTTAAATGGATGATGTGATGTAATATTAAACTTCCCCCCACAACATCCCTCCATTTAAAAACAAACTGCTGGAAAACAATGGGAAACTTTTCATGCGTATGACACGGAAAGCCAAACACTGGTGTAATTTTGTGATTCGGTAATGTCGTCAAACATCATATGGAGTTAATTTAAGGCTCTGCTGTAGGTAAGAGAAGAAGAGATATCCAGTGATGTGATAAAAGTCTTTTTAGGAGCTCAGCAGCATGTTAGCCGCATTCAAGCACACACTAAACGTAGCCCAGAAGTCTCTCTCTCTTAAAATGTGGGACTGTTTAACTGTCCTGATGAGCTCAGTCTGTTTCAATAGCTCCTCCCCTTGAGAAAGTAACACACACACGCAGGACTGGACTGTGCATTAGTCTTTAGTATAAATAAGACACCCTCAGTGTCAGAGCCATTGACAGGGAACTAGAGACAGAGACCCTTTTTGTAGCCCTTCAAACACAAAGGTGGTCATTTTTTGTAGCCAGAGGCTGAGAGGCAGCCATTGGTATGCCAACTGCAGTCTGCAATGCATAAATGCATGAAAATGGCAAAAATTATTCATATTTGCCGAATATACTGGCACAAATTCAGGATAAAGCTATAATTTCCATTCATCTCAATGGACGTTGTTGACGAAGACCTACTCTGATGCATCACAGATCTGCCATCTGTGTTCATGGGAACCACATGACTTTGAACCTATCATCTGATTCATAAAAGGCCATGTGACTAATCACTCTGGAACCATGGAAAAATTATGTCTTGACAATGCAGTTTGGCTGAAGGCAGCATAAGAATGCTCACAGTTCCAAGTTCTTAAGCTTCCGCAGGAGACAGAAAATGTAAAAGTAAAAAAACGAAAGAAAAAACCCCCCCAAAAAAAACAAAAACAAACAAACACGTTGCTGGTAAAGCAAAGTCAGTTTTATAGTGTAACTATAATATTAATATAAAAATAAATTAAAATTGTACAAAAACTGTAAATCGTAAACATTATAAATATAATATTATTAGTATAATATTGTTAAATATATAATTAATATAATATAATATATTATAAAACCAAACAAAGCTAATTATGAAAAGCAGTCTATGGTGAAAGTTACTTTTATAACCAGATGGTGTAGTTACAGCAGCTACCAGCAGGTGCTAAACGGTCCAATACTGCCTTGGTATAACCTTAAGACACTTACATAAGTAACATCCAACATTACCTTAACAATGGAGGTAGGTAAACTAGGAGAATGAAAACATTACAATGTGTTTAGGTTATGGTGAATATTTGTTAGCGAACTGTGTTTTCCTTTGGGTCCTGTATCGAAATAATGCAGCGCATCAAGATAACTGCCAGCAGAGAACAAGGAAAGATCTCACATGGCTCAACAGTCGATGTAAAAAAATAAAACGAGAGCGTGAAACCGCAAAGCCTCCAGCAAACGTTCATGGCGCTTTATTTTCGAATTGCATCTGGAGATGTTTAAATGTTATTAAAATGTGTGCAGGGTGAGGACAGATCAAGTTACGTCCAAAAAAAACCTGGTGAGACAGTACTGGGGATGCTGTTTCTTTCAAACGAATGAGAAAAACGGAGGTGGGTGAGGAGGAGATGGCGATGAAAAAGAGGAAAGGGAGAAAGAGAAAACGAGGGATGAAGACTCTGACAGCAGTTCTCTGTGAGTGTCTGTGCGTGGCTCGTGCCAAGAAAAACAAGGCCCGAGCAAGGTTGGGAATCTGATTTCAGCCGAGAGCTGCAGCAGGAAACGCCGCTCCTCCGGGGGGAGGGGTGCAGATCCACAGCCATGGCGCACTCCCAAAATCTACTCTCCCAAAACACCTCCACTTCTTCCTCTTTCAAAAGCCTCTATGTATCTCCTTCATTCCCATTCTCTCCAGGTCAGGACCACAGTCCATCAACCGGTCTCTGTATCTTCTCAGACTTTCCAGGTCTAGGGTTCATGCCAAAAAAGCTTTGTCTGGGAGGTATCGCATTTCACACTTGCGCTTGCCTACAGGGGTGAAGGGCAATGAAAACCAGGTCCCACATGTCAAGAGAAGGTCGCGTTGGTTAAATCTAGCATTGCTAGCAAAGGGCCACTATCACCATCTGGATCACATAACCAGCACGGTTGACTACAGAATGAAGGGTCAGAAATTATCAAGCTGCTCTGATGGATACAAGAGAGCTAGATTCACACACTGGCTAAAGGAGCAATCTGAAAAGGATGTCCGCTTTTCGTGGTCTAAATGTGGTCGTAATGATGCCAGATGTAGCCAATCAAGTCCGTAGACTGCTGCGGCGCAACGTTCAGCTGCAAATACAGCTGTGCTGATCCTTCTCATTTCCCCCCCCAAACTCCTCCCTCCATCTCTTCCATTCAGTCCTTGCCTGCTCTTTTTCAAGGTCTGTCCAAGCAGTCAGTTAACAAAATATCCTATTCGGACAATGGATTTGGGTAAAATGCGGCCATTATGGTGAATTATGTGTGCTCTGGAACTGCGGATTTGGTGGGGAGGGATCATGCTGATCACTTTTGCAGACCACAGGGAAAGAGAGTTATAAAACTAACCTGCCTCCGATTAGCGCCATTCCAAAGCACGACACAGGACCTAAAATCAGTGTGACATTGATGAGGTGAAGAAGACATCTGTCCAAAAGGAAACGGATCAAATGTCCCCAGAAAGAATCCTGTTGACACTTGTAAATATCTCATCGCACAGCATATTACAGACAATATTGGCTTTTTGAACAGTGGAAAAGCTCTAAAGACCAGCCAAAGGACAGAATGCCTGTGGACGGAATGTCTAACACATTTGGTCCACATGGGTTTTGTCATTTGGCTTGTCTTTTGAGCTTTTAAAGAAATGATATGCAGTCGCTGAACATCAGGAATAAAAGATAATACTTATTACTGCAATTGAACTGCCTTTCAAAGACCCAACTTTACCACTTCCCTTAGGTACAAAGGTCCTGCGCCAGTGACAAGGTAAAATTTTTGCACATTTCTGACAGTGTAACAATGTCCTTTGCAGAAAACAGTCTTAACTGTGAGTCTGAGACATTTCTCACATTTTTTCCCATGAGAGCTGACGCGCTCACTCAGGGGCCGCACAAGAGCGTCTCTGTTCGGGGCCTCTGTGAGGAGCTAGGGTCTGCTAGGCTCAAGGCTAGCATGAATGTGGACATTTAAAAAAAAAAAAAAAAAAACTATTCACAGACTTGGCCATAATTAAAACCCCATGTCACAAGCAGCAGGCTGGGGGTTTGCAGCAGCCTGCCGTTGGTGAAGAACACATGTTGTAAACAAACACAAGAACCCAAGTCAAAAAGCCATTGAGCTAGGGTCTGCTAACCACATAGAATGAAGCTCAGGGTTCAGAAAAGTGACAGACGCAATATGTGGACGCTCTGCTCTTCGCATTATACCGTCGTTAAGCCCTTCCCAGAAGACTGCGCTTTTCTAAACTTTCTGAAAACATCTGTAGTTAAGCATGTGTGCAGATGCGTTCCAAGTCAAAGCGATTGGATTCGCTAGAACAACGGATAGCGATTTGTTAGACATGTCAAAAGCGTGGACCCACCGAATACATGCCAGTAACCGAGGTCGGCTAATAATAAAATCTGTTAATGAGCAGTCAGCAGGCTTCTCAGATGTTCATGAGCATCAGTCATGCCAAAAGACTGAACCGTATCATTGGTGGTTATCAGCATAAATCTACAAAGTAAGGCATGCATGTAGATAAAATTACACGGCGTGCCAGTGTGCCCTCTTCAACCGTATTGGCTTTCTAGCATTGGTGACTTCTACTGGGAGACTTGAAGGTAAAGTAGCTTGTTTTCCATGACAAGACCTGAAGCCTGATAAATTACACATCTCAGAACCTTGATATGTTAATGTGGATGAAATAGCGTGCATGCCAGGTGGAGAATCAAAGTGCATGACGGCACTCAGAAATCTAGTGCAATGGATCACAGGTTAGATCGAACAAATATCAAGCTCATTTTGAACACTGATACTCATGGGAACTGGTCCTAGCAAGCTAGCCTTTCATCAAACCACAGTTAATCTCTTTTAGTTGAGAACAGGATATTAATGTCTGGACTAAAAAGCAGTTGAATGTAATTAGCCAATCAAAATTCATAGAAATAAAAATGATAATAATAATTGATGTTTTTAAAATTTCAGAAACACTACTCTTGGGAGTTGAGTATTCATGTCAACACTAGTAAGTGACAAATTAACTCTGTCATCCATTTACAATGGACAGTGGGGTGTTTGAATGTTTGAAATGCAACAGCAACAAGAGAAAACGCAAAGTAAGAAACTAAACGTCAGTGTCTGTTAAACACTGACCTTGTAACCTCAGTTCAAATGTCATCTCTACCCAAACATCTCAAGAACATGACAGACAACATAGTTAGGCCTTGTTCAGACAGGCAAAAAAAAAAGAAAATATTTTTTTGGCCTGTCCTATTCAAATACATTGTCAAGTGTCCCTGTACCCAAAAAGAAAAAAAAGGTGATTTTCACAAGGCCGATCCAAAGTTCTTCCTCCCTGGTTTACAAAAGTTAATATATTTACTCTGATAAAGTATCTAAGCTAAAAAAAGACATCCTTTCAAACACGCACCCATCCATCCATCCATCTATCTATTTATCTATCAATGAATCCACTGCCTACGAACAATCAAATTTTGAGGACTTTTTTCATTACACTGCAATTAAAATTTCAGGTAATTTTTGTCAAGTTAGTTTAGACAGACTTTGCTTTCTAGTTGTTAATTAGCCTCATGAATTTCTATTTCTATTTATTTTAAAGGCATTCTCAAACCAATTCTGAATGGCTCGTGTCTGGTTTTCAGATTTGCATAGTGGGGTCATGAGAAATATTATCAATAGCTCAAAATGCACTGCTGAAGTGTGACATATGGTGAACCTTAGGACAACCAATGTGGATGTGCTAGCAAAAGTGACTGCAATATGAACAGAAAAAAAAAAAAACAGGAAGAAAAGGAAACAAAATAAATCTGATTTCCCCTACAGCTGTAAAATCAACCAAATTGATGTAAGTGTCCCTTAATGTAGTTCAAGAAACAGCAACAATAACACAAAAGAATGACAACATAAAAATGATTTCATGGATAATACGGAATGAATCCTCTGACCCGGGTTAGCATGTAATTCATATAAATCACGTTGCTGGGTGGAGTGGCCGGTCAGTTTCTAAGTGTCCAAGATGACTGAGCTTCAAACATAGAGGCCACCCACCAGAAAAGGCTTAAAACCAGCCTGGAATAAATGATGTTAATGTACCTACAGCAAAGCCAAAAATAAGATCATCTGCTTCTTCTATTAAAATGACTCTGCCTCTAAGCAAAGAACTGTCTTAGCTCCAGCTGGACGTAAACTACTGCAGTCATAATTCAGGCCTTCCACCGAGCCTGGCGAAGTCGGACCACATGAGATGTCAACTCAGCAGATACGTAAATCAGAAAAGTAAAAATTGTTAAATAAGAAAAAAAGTCTGAATATTTAATTTACATGTTATGTTTCCAGTCCATGCTGTGACTGCCTGCAACAGACGGAGCGGAGGCTGTTCTGCTAATGAAATTAAAGGCAGTAATCTGTGCGTGTGAAGTAGTCGATGCTTCATGTTCTTTTCCTCACACTGATGGCTGGGCTGTTCTGCAAGATTTATGGGTACCTGAGGGGGGAATGGGTGAATTTTTGCATGAATCTAAATCATGTCTGTAACAGTAAGTTGCTAATTGGGAAAACAGAAATGGATGTTATTTTTTCTAACTGTGTACAGCTTTGCGGCCACTAATGTAGGCTGAAGGTCCCAAACATTTGGCCAAATGTGGAGGAATTACGTATTGAAGATGACTGGACTATTCTCATCTGGTCCATGATCAGAGCCAAATACAGTAATAGTGAGCTAAATAAAAACCAAATGATATAATATTAAATATTACATTTTTAAATGTTTCAAAATGTATTGATTAGTGCTGTCAAACGATTAATTGCGATTAATCGCATCCAAAATAAAAGTTTTTATTTACATAATATATGCGTGCGCACTGTGTATATTTACTATGTATATAAATACACTCACATGCATGTATATATTTAAGAAATTTGTTTTTATATTGGTATATTAAATATATTTATATATAATCTAAATTATATAAATCTAAATATATACATGTAAATACATGTAAATATTTTCAAAATATATACAGTATGTGTGTGTATTCATATATACATAAACAGTACACACATATATTACATAATTTATTTATTTTTTTGGATGGGATTAATCGCGATTAATCGTTTGATAGCACTAGAAGCCTGAAAACGTAAAATATAAATAAAAAAGATTTAAAAATAAATAATTATCTGAACAAGTCATTCAGTCTCTTGACTTTTTGATGTGCTTTTTTAAATTTTATTCACATTTCGATGCTTTTAAAAATGTGGATGGAAACTAGACTACAGTTGAAATAAAAATGAGAAGCGGACACTTTTAGGCAAGTATATTTTTTAAAAAGGCCATGTTTGTTAACTCACAAATAACTACATGAAGGAAACTTATAGGCCTAGTTTAGGGCCTAGCCAACTCGGAAATCACACTTTTCCAGTTCAAGTACTTTATGGTGTCTTACAGCCTTTTGTGTGACTTACAGCCACTTGCCTGGTCCCACCTCCAGCACTAAGTGGGCAGCATGTGTTGGTAATTTGCAGGCAGTTGATGTTGATTAGTGCAGGCATGACATCTCTGGACCTCAGCTGTTATTGTGTACAAGGAGAGAAGCCCCTATCAATTAGCTCCAGCATGTTAGCAAATCAGGGTTTACAAGACCTCCAGGAACACCTAAGGCTTTGGCGGGAATAACGGAGGTAGAGGAGTTTTAATAAATTGAAGAATCTGAACACCAATGATCTTCTAGAAAGAAGCTGATCTGATGAATAATTTTCTGATGAATATCTGCAAAATCATGAAGCTGAAATAGTGACTAAAATGTTTTCCCCTCCTAGGTCTGATTCCCATGTTGTTTTCACTGCTCTAGGCTCAAACCTCTTGAAAGTGAATGAGGTTTGATTCCTAAGAGAGATAGACAATCTACATGAAAGCTCAGTTCCCACTCCTTCTGTATAGATGTGATAACGTCACATTAAGTCATTTGGAGGCAAGCCCCTCGGCTTAGTAACCGTACGGTGATGCATAATCCCTCTAGTTTTTTTGTTTTATTTGCATGATGATAAGAGCCTGATTTAATAAACCGGACTTGACATGTTGAGCACTTATGTGGAAGCTTTACGCTTGATGGCTCGAAACCTTTCCGTTTGCTTTATTTTTCATCCAGCTGTTTGCATGAGTGTGTGCTTGCAGCGAAGATCATGAGAACCTGCGTTTGTGGCAGCACATCAAACGGACTTGCTACGTCCCATTGGGGCCAGGCTTGGCTCTGAAGTGGACCCAGCCCCACTAGGCTTTCCCTTCCCCTCAAACCACTTCCTCTTTGGCTTGGAGAACCTCTGCCCAGTCCATTGGGACAAGACTCAATGACATCTCCATGCATAAAGTCTAAGATTTTGCCTTACATCAATAACGTTTAGCCTTTCTTCTCTTGTTCTAAGTCTCTGTGACAAGCTCATGGCTGAGATATGCGCAAGAATCATAGGTCAGCGAGTTACCCCTTCATCCCCCAACCTCCCTCCCGTCCGTCACTGGCACTCAGGCCTCTTCTGATAGACAGATAGCGTGAAGGTCATCCTCAGAGAACAGAGGCTCCGGGCAAGAATGCAAAGTATGACCCTTTTTTGAGCTGTGGGACAGAAAGGCTATCTGTGAATCAACACATGGCTGGCACAAGGGCCTATGTGTCTGAACTGTCATGTGTCTGACCTGCTGAAGACATCTGATGTGGTGTTAAGGGGCCCATCATCTTCAACAGAGGTGGAGGAGTGTTCAGTTAGGGACTTCTGAGGTCTAATTTTCCACATTGGTCTGAGCCATTTATGTAAGCATATTTCGCAACCTTTAATCCTACCAAAGGCATCAAACAATAATAAATCCAAAACAACAATGGAAAAATTAATCAAATCTCATACTCAGTCAAGGGAAAGAAAATTCAAACCAGACAGAGAAATTGTACAGAAAAAAAAAAAAAAAAACTGAAGGAAATTTGTTGTGTAGCCTGACTATAAGCTGACTAAAAGCTGTTTAGCAATCTGCTTTGACCAAAAACTCCTGCTCATTACTAATTAGAATTATCAGCTAGATTTTTACACTAAGGCCGGGCTCACACTGTGTGATTTTTTAAAAGTCCTTTAGGATTGTACTTGTCAGACTGCATGAACATGATGATCATTTCACACTATGGATCTCAGTTGTCATTAATGTCAGACTGTACGACAATCAAGACGAGTTAAAAATGGGTGCGCGCAAGAAAACTTGTCCGGAGTTTTACATTATCAACCCATACATGTCCAGTGACTGCGAACTGCATTGCACGCGGGACCGAAATGTTGGCTGTCATGAAAAGTATATGAACGGCGGCAACACTGGCGTATTTAAGAATAATAGTGTATGCAGCTCTACACACCCACATGAAAACAGCGGCGCAACCAATGTTTATATAGAAAAGTCAACATATCAGATGAATTCCGTGAGCAGAGGACGGGAGTGCCGGAGTTTATGGGTGATAGAATAATTCTCTAGCGTTAACTCTTGCAACAGCCATTAATCGGCTGTCGGTGAACATGTCAAACCAGCGATCAAAGACTACAGATTTTAGCCTAGGATTATAGGAATCTTTTAGGATTTTCAAAATTTGTCTCAGATGACCAAATCGTGACCAAAATCGCTGTCGGCAAAATGCTAGGGTGTTGAAGGAGAGTACTTCTGAGTACTACTACTAAAAATAGCAGTTCACTGAATATGTGTGACCCTGGACCACAAAACCAGTCATAAGTGTCAATTTTCAAAAATACACCTGGAAGCTGAATAAATAAGCCTTCCATTGATGTATGGTTTGTTTTTAAGATAGGACAATATTTGGCCGAGATACAACTATTTGAAAATCTGGAATCTGAGGGTGCAAAAAAAATCTAAATACTGAGAAAATCACCTTTAAAGTTGTCCAAATGAAGTTCTTAGCTATGCATATTACTGATCAAAAATTAAGTTTTGATATATTTACGGTAGGAAATTCACTAAATATCTTCATGAAACATGATCTTTACTTAATATCCTAATGATTTTTGGCATAAAATAAAAATGGATAATTTTGACCCATGCAATGTATTTTTGGCTATTGCTAAAAATATACCCCAGCGACTTAAGACTGGTTTTGTGGTCCAGGGTCACATATATACATATAGGCCTACAGTATTATCTATACACACACAATACACATGCATATTTACATTAATTCCTCCTAACTTTCTGTGCGCAGTGCTCAAGGCACCAAATGACAAACTCCTTTTGCAGTAACTCTCTATTGACTTTACCTTACAACAACTCAAAAACAAACCCTTGGTATATGAGAAGCACAGCTGTGTGGGGAAATGTTAGCACTGTGCCAGCTGTTTCTGTGCCAGAGTAGTGGGAAAAACCAGCAAAACGGCATTTTCCTTTGTAAGAGATAAATTAGTGATCTCTAAATCCAAACCACAGAATTCACTAAGAATTAATTGTACCTTGCTGATAGTGCCATTTATTTGCACATACATATTAAAGTTAGACTGACTATAGGGGTTATGCAAATCAAGAAATCTATCTAGACACCTGAATTCTTTTTAAATGGTTAAAAATGAATTTGATAATCATTTCATGAATTACTACTGCTACTGATCACTACATAACATCACACATAAACATTGTTTAAAACATAACTATGCTTACTTGCTCCAAGCAAATAGCAACGAGATTTGTGAAAAATGCAAAAACTATAGCGAGCCAAATTTATATATAAAAGAGGCGTGTTCACAACAAAATGAAAAGTACTCACTATTCCGTGTTATTTCAGTAAGGCATAATTTTAAGTTTGTGCACTAAAATACAGCTGTTTAATGAACTAAAAAACATCCCTGCAAACCACAAACACACATTACACCGCATGGCTGAATGGCAAGTAGACGTAACACTCAACCAATTATGTTAATTTACTACAATTCTATGTCTTGTCTTAAATAGAAATGCTGCAAATCCCAATAGAAACAGTCAATCCTACAAACACTACATCTTCTGTCTCTTGGATCAACTAGCTGGCAGCAAATTGGGCATCTTTCCTTGTCACTGGCGGTTCATTGTGCTGCGTGTCAATGTGGTAACCGTGGACCACACAGCCAGCTGAATAGCAGCTGAGCTTGGCTTCAAGCGAGCAGTGATTCAAAACTGAATCCGATATGAGCAGATAAGCAAAGCATGGAGAGTCTGGCCGAGTTGAGTGGAACAGCTGAGGAGAATGCTGGGCTGGGCTGGAGTTCAGTAGAGGCTGGAGCGGGACATCTGGTGTGATTATGATGATTTATCCAGCTCTGAGCAGCTTTAACCCTCACCGTGACTCAATCACACCCATTGTGTTCCATTATAAAGTTCAACGTGCTACATTTTGATGTGGGTTTTTGCATGTGGTGATGTCTTTAGAGATAAACATCTGACAGTAATGAAACAACTGGAGGGAATTCTTGTGCTTCACTCAAATCTGAAGGACAAAGGCATATTTTGAACATGATTAACAGTTGAAACTAGGACAGAGGGAGAGAGATGGTTAATGCAAAAAGACAACTGTAAGGTTTTCAGTTTTTGCTCAAACTGTTTATGTAGCAGGCAGCTTTGCGCAACAAAACCAAAACATAAACACATGATAAAAATAAATGGGAAAAATAACACTTGTATTGCGACTTTGGGAACTGAAGTCCCACCTTTCATTTTAAACAGTGCATTATAAAATACTAACAAATGGTTTACTTATACATGA
This sequence comes from Onychostoma macrolepis, assembly GCF_012432095.1. Taxonomy (NCBI): domain Eukaryota; kingdom Metazoa; phylum Chordata; class Actinopteri; order Cypriniformes; family Cyprinidae; genus Onychostoma; species Onychostoma macrolepis. Next base: position 25,802,723 of record NC_081160.1, read on the forward strand.
GTTGTACATGAATACCTATTAGCTACAAAGAAAACAGATGACCAGAAGCATCTCCAAGATCACCATCAAGTGGAATGACTTTGGTCTTACCCTGCACCCCTCTTTCTTGACTTCAAGCCTAAGATTTGAAAAGTAACCATGACACTTGCTTTTTGCTTTTCCTTTTCTCTCTTTCCTCCTCTATTCTTGTGGTTCTCCTCCATCCACTTTGAAGAAAAGTTGCCCTGTTGGCAGTTTGACTCATCGTTTACCCAACTATGAGAAAGAATTTCCAGTCAATTTTCCAGTGTTCAGTTTGGATTCCTGAATGATTTTCCCATCAGTTTCACAATCCTTACCAAACCAAAAGGTTTAAATCACAATTCTGTAGGAAGGTAAATATGTATCAATCAGGAAAAAAGGGGGCTTTAATTCTAATTTAAAACATCCATTTTTAATTTTGTGATTAGTTACAATGGCATTTTGGGCAGTAACTTTTGGTCTGGTTAGCATCAGGACAGCAACTGTACATGGTGACTTTCAGTTTGCATCTGTGTCTCAACACTGTCATACACACAGGACATTATCAAGCATTCAGAGAGATGGAGCGCATATGATATTAAAGGGTCTTGCAACACTAGACGTATCCATCTGTGGTAACATTTTTTTTAATGTTTGTTGATTAAAATGCAGTAAAACGCTAATTCTGAGAAAGACTATTACAATTTAACTTAACTGTTTTCTATTTTAGTATATTTTAAAATGTCATTTATTTCTTTGATGCACTTCCGTTGTTACTCTAGTCTTCAGTGTCACACGATCCTTCAGAAATCATTCTAATATGCAGATTTGGTTATTATCAATGTTCAAAACAGTTTTCAAGTTTTTTTTTTTAATGAGTGGAAAGTTTAAAAGAACGGCCTTTGAACAATTAAAAAAAATAATAATAATTTGAAAATGGTGCAAACCACAAGCTCTACGTTAATTTGTGCTGGCCTACAGTACATGCAAATTTAATGTAACTTTCTATGAATAATTATTTTGATTATTTGTTATTGAATAAAATTCAGAGAAAGGGAATCATCCAGTCCTTTGTTTAAAATCCCATAAAACAAGCTGATACACATCCTCTGATTTTCTAGTGCATGTTCCTCTGATATAATGTCTTTAAATAAATCTACTACACATGATTTCACCTTCTGCCACCATGGGGAAAGCACAGGACACATTTCTGATTAAGTTTAATGTACTGAGCTAATCACCAGCAGCAGTTCAAGGGCTTTAAGAAGCTTTGTTTCATCTCACTGTTGAAATTGGGGAATATTCTGCCTCATTAGGTACAAGTCTATGCCTAAGGTACTTCACAATGGAGAGAAAGCGTAAGTGTGTTTGTGTGTATATGTATGTGATGTATTGTAAGTGTGTTTAATTAATTAACTCCCTCCAAATGATCCCGATGTCAGGATGTTGTAACTGGTTCACTGGAACTTTTATCCCAAGGGTTTGTTCGCTCCATCTTTGCTTGTTCCTAACTCACCTCCCCTCTATTTCCACTCTTGTGTGTACCCAGAGATCAGCAGCTTTGGGACCTGTGTGTTCATCAACCCTGTCTATTAGCTTGTCTGTGGTATGAATGGGGAATGAAGGCATCATGGGGAGGGATATAAAAAGAAGCACTTATAAGGACTTAATTGACTCAGTGCGTCATGTGTTTTCTGACCAGCTGCTGCTGCTAAACTCTAGACCGTAATATGGAGTACTAATATGAATAATATGGAGTAAAAATAAAAATAAAATTTTTTTTATAAGAACTTGCAACTATGCATAAATGGTTGTGCTGCGCAGTATAACAACATGTACTAAGAGACAGAAGGAAAATGAAAACAATGGATGAAAAAACTCTTAGGCCTATATCAGCTGATAACCAATATGGTACTCAAACATTATATTTTCAATCAATATCTTTATTATTAATGTTTTTATTTTAAATTCATGGCCTAATAAATAAAAAAATAAAAGACTAATTAGTCATGTTCAATGCTACTAGTGAATATTGACATGAAAAGAGTTATAAAGTGCAGTATGAAAAATTTAATTAAAAATAAAAAAGTAACACTTAAAAACGTAAAATTTTATATTAATTTCAAAATATAAATATAATTATTATTATTTTTTTTTTACACTGTAATAATGTTACATTAATAAAGGTAATTCAAATTTTAAAACAAGGGAAGTGAGCAATTATGTTTTCACAAGGAAGCAACAAAGAAAATGTCCTAAGCAAGTAAAAACGAGGAAGAACTAGTTAAGATGAGCAGGCGACAATAGTTTTATCAAGTAGTTTTATTTAGTTGTGTTGTGACACACTGCTCTCTTGCAGTGTAAACACCTTAAGAAAAGCCATAAAATGGAAGTCTGTAAGTGAATAAGGAAGAGATGTACAGTCACCAGGGAACACAAAGTGCCACCTAATTTCACCAAAACAACAGCAGAACCAACAGAAACAGAACCGTCAAATGCGGCTAATCCACGTGCAGTCCTGCTCAGAAGTTACACAACTGCCCAGTGCCAACACCGACAAGCACATATGGGCTGAACACAGCTGTGGCGAGAACACAAACAAGCATTCACAAACATCTCACTACAAGCTGACCTGTGAAAAGACAAATAATCTTTCCTTCCACAAAAGTCCAGTTATGACAGAAATGCCCAGTCTGATCCAGAGTACTGCAATCTGTTCACATCAAAAGTGCAGCCACATGTGAAATTCATCATGTAACAACTCAATGAGCATGTGTAAGCGTAAGTAATGTGCATTTGCACTGTAACATGTTCATCCTTGTGGGATGCTGCATGCTGAGCCCTGTGCTAGGTCAGGATGTAGAGGTTAGTGTTTTGGGAATAAGTCTTCCATGAAGTCAAATAATTTAGACAAATGGATTGTTCTGGATGCACGTTCTGCAGTGAACAGATGCACCTCATAGAACCCAGTTTTAAGTTTTTGGTTTTTAGTTCATGTCCATCAGCCATATATATGATTTTATTCTCCTAAGCATTTGTTATAATAATGGGCCGATATAATATATATATATATATATTTTTTAAATTCTTTTCACATTATGATTCATTATTAAAGTTCTTAATATATTAATTAAAACAGTCACAATCAGAAAACTTTGAATTTTAGGGAACTTTTGGAAATTTTCTGCCCCTCTGCAACCTTCCATGACAAACTTTTAGCAGATTTACTCATTTGAAAATCTAGAATCTTTCTATTCTGGGATAATTGACCAAACAGCTCTGAGATGAAACATGACATTATAAACGGTTTTGTTAAAAAGTATATGGAAATCAGGAAAAAAGACAGTATAATACAGTGTACTTAACTTTAATGAGGGAATAAATTAAACTCTCATGAATCACTTAAGATCTTATAAACACGCTGACTGATTTTTGTTTACAAAAAATCTCATTGGATAATGTGTCTACTAAAAGCTACTGACTATTTAAAATAGGATTTTGGGTTGGTACCCAACTTCTTGCTTCAAAAGGAAATACATCAACACAGGAACGAAAACTATGTTCATTAAAACACTTTAGAGGTCCTTCAGGTTTCTGGCAGCCGTTTCTGTAGACGTAGCATTTAGGTTGTTCTGTTTTGTTCTTTTCACTCTGAGAACCACAAGGTTGCACATTTCCTTCCAGAATCATACCACATTAATCAAAAGTACAGTTTCCAAAAAGGAAAAAAGAAAGTGCAAGAGAGAGGAAGAAAGACATTTCGAGCGAGTCGGTGAATTCTCTGGCCATATCAGAGGCTGGAATGCAAAGACACAAGAAGACACAAAAACAAAAATGTATAGCAAAATGAAATATGCACTGGCCTCTTTTATGGTCGCAATGCACAGCATATGACTGAACTAGGTCCAAACTGGAGTCAGGAGTCTGGATCCCCACAGCTCGTGAATCACGTCATCTCATTCATCGACCACACATCACCGCCAGCACCCACATACTACTGTGCGGCCAGAGAGTTAGACTAGCCTTACTTAAACGCAAGCATTTGACAAAGAACTGCCTCTCATATTCCTAAATTACAGTCTCTTCTACTTACCAAGCCAGTCTGTGGCCTTCTATCTAATTGACTTCATGATAAATGAACCCATCCAACCACAAGCAAAACATTTCCAGGAGCTGCAAGAGCATGTTTCACCCTCCTTATGGTTGCCAAACATTTCTAAAGGACTTCAGTGGTCCTCCTAAGCCATTCTCTGAAAATATATGACCTGGTGGATTACATGTTTTGGAGAGCGACTTTGCCACAGTGGAATAAGTGAAACTCGCAGAAACACCACAAAATTCGCAAACCAACCTGTGGCTTTAAACAAACCATGGTCCAAGTTTGATATGCTCAAATGCAGAACAAACCTGAAGAACCCTTTGAGTATGAATTTATAAAAATATGCACATTTATATAAAATTTCTACTTAAAGGGGTGGTTGATTGTGATTTCACTTTTTTAACGTTGTTAGTGTGTAATGTTGCTGTTTAAGCATAAACAATATCTGCAAAATTACGAAGCTGAAAAAATTATAGCAGTTTAATGCCTACAAATACGGCTCGTAGGGAATACAACGAGTTACTTCCCAGGTTCGTGACATCACAAACCCAGATTAACCCTGCCCCTGGAAACATGCAGCAAAGGAGGCGAGGCCATGCTGCGCTGCTTTTGAGAAGAGGAAGAGAAAACTAGGGGTGCACGTAAAAATCTATTCATATATGAATCGCGATTCTGTCTTCTAATGATTCTAATGGATTCAAAAGTTTCAAAATCAATGTTCTAAAACAGCGGTTCTCAATCCTGTTCCTCGCGTCCTCCTGCTCTGCACACACTCTGCATCTCTCGCTCTCATTCAGATCATCAGCAGCTCCAACAATGAACTGCTCCAATTATACACTTATTTTCACATAGCAATGAGAAGCGTTATACATAGACACACGTGCGGTTGCCATACTGTATTAAAGCTTTTTTCATCAGGATAAAACCGTATATTAAAAGCTAACAGAAGCAGTAGCATTTACAAATAACAGCGCATCTAAAAGTATGAGACAACAACAAACAATCATTTATAATTAATATAGTATTTATAATAATATAATATTTATAAGTAATATAGACTACGCCATTGTTTACAATACAACCGGAGCACATGCCGCTGAGGTGAGGGGTGGGACGTTTAGACGCGCACTAGATTGGCGGTTTAGCCAATCACAACACACTCGACCAGCTAACCAATCAGAGTCCATCATGTATTTCTGAGGGAGGGGCTTCATAAAAGCAGGAAATGATCAGCGTGTTTATCAGAGAAGGGACAGAGTGGTGTGGAATAAAGGTAAATTATGCGTTTTTAAAAAAAGCGAAGCATGAACATGTTAGACTGCACCCCATAAACACAATCAAGCCTAGAAAAACATAGAAAAAAGTACAAAAAGTACAAAAATTTAAATAAACCCATTCAAGGACATCAAACATAAACCAACATTTGTTGTTGGACGTGTTTCTACATAGACTCTAGGCGAGACTCCTGGCATACAGACGAGACTAAAAATTGTTGTTTGTCCCATTCAACCAGAGCTCCATCTGAAAGGCTGGTGAGGCCAGCCGCCCGCCTTGTCATCTGATTACCCTCAGCTTCGTTAGGGCTTCCTGTAGAGGAGAGTCATCAGAAGGTCACACATGAAAGCGCCATTTGATCACAGAGCAGTCTGCTCATTCCTACTACAAATGCTTACAAAAATATTGACCAGCGTTCCAAGGACTGTGCAAATTGTTCCCAAAACAGAAGAGATGGAGATAGTCAGAACATGAAAGATGTTATGGTCTTTGAAAATGCTGACAATGATTCTTGGAGAATGTCTGGGCTGCATCCAAAACATACTTACCTATTTGAGGTAGTCTATAGTACACTAATGTTTTGTAATAACGGTAAATAAATCATTAATTATCAATATTATCAAATAGAATAGATGTTTCCAAATGTTTTGGCAACTTTTAAGCACCTATGCCATCCTGTCTAACTTAAATATTGGAAAAGCTGGATGTATAAATGTTTTCAAATGCACCTTGGTAACATTTAAAATGTCTATTTTTTAATGCACAATGTTAAAATATTAATAATTATGATTAAGCGAGAGAAATGCATTAAATAGGGGGATGGGTTTAACTCTTAAATCGTTCTAATTATGATTCATATCGTCATGCTGGTACTTCTGGCAAATCAAAAACAACTGTTTGTTAATAAACATTTTTGCAACTGTGAGACCAGGGGGCTGTTTCATAAAACAAGTTTACCAAATAAGTCAGGCTTATTTCAGATAGTCTGACTTATTCTGAACCAAATCAAATGACAATAAAACAAACTAACTGAAATAAACCTGGCTTATTTGGTAAACTTGTTTTATGAAACAGGTACTTTAACAGCTGTTCTCAAGTTCTAAATATCAAAAGGAAATCAAAGCATGCTAATAAAATCAACTTAAAACTGCCTTTGTAACTCTTTTTAATGCTAATGTTTCCAAATGAAACAGACTATCCAACAATGCAGGGAAAAATGTAGGGCAGACCTTGATTTTATCCATCAGGAATGGATTTGATCATGGAAAGTGGGCTTTTCATAGTAAAGTGGAGCCACAAGTGAATGTGAGTTTTCCAAAACAATCTGTAAAAGGCTATTAGGCTATTGGTTAACATTATCTGAAATTATGTAAGAGAAGCTTCTCTGTAAAAATATGCAAAAACAAAAAAAAAAACATTCATAATGGATCTTGAACCTTGGATTTTAAAAGCATTTGACATCTGGGATTAGATGAGGAATACCTGCTGACTACAAACAAACTATGCTCTGAAAATAATCAAAGTCAATCTGTCAAAACAGAGAGGTTATGGATAAATATGCAAGACTTATTATTAGATGAATTTTCCTACAAGAGCTGACAAATGAGCAAGGCAACAATCCCATCAAGATGGCTGTACATACTTCCAACACAGACTAAAACACCTTCCATTTGGCTTTGACTGAAAAGGTCACAACCTACACTGGATTTTTTGAACATGGAAAAAAATAAATCAAAGCCCTGACATACACCTGAGGCCACTACTTTGGATTAAAAATGTGATTTCCGTGTTAAGACATGAAAGTCTAAGCACAGACACATACAGATTACCATTTAATCTTTAGTTGTACAAATTAAAAAAAAACATCACACCAAAAACATGAGCCTTCAGAGAGGAATGTGGACACATCTGCTTAGGAAACGTACAAGTTTGTGAAGAACCAAGATGGTCTTGGTCTCTCTTTTTTCTTTAAAACACATACCTTTTACCTTCAGAATGTGGCCAAACATGTGGTTCTCATTTTCTAAGCTTAGTTAAAGTGATAATGTTCAAAAATATAACAGTGATGGATTCCAATCGCTTTAAAAAATAAAACAGGAAATTTAAAGGGAATTAAATTTGAGGGCAAAGCACGGACAAGCATTTGTTATATTAACATCGCTAACAAATCAAATGGCTCGTAACCATGAAGTGCAAACTGAAGAAATGTGTAGTGAACTAGCACCTTAACAGTAAGGCTAAGTACATTAAGACGAACAATAGTAGATTCTAATCTTTCTCACGCCATTAGAAAAAAATTCCATGGTCCTGTTTCCTGTGCTTTTCGGCTCTGTCTTAGATCCAGAGCAGACGTACAGCCGGAAGACAGCTGGAAGAGGATTTATGTATTTCTGGCACCAAACCAAGGAATTTAGAAGCAGTATCACATAGTTTGGTAACTAACATTTTATAATGCTCAACTCATCTAAAACAAGATTATTAACACTAAAAACACAGGAATTATTGATTTTAGAGTCAAAGTTTTACAGAAGTCCAACTGTATCTATTATAAGATATCTCACACCATGTAACAATATTGGCATTATAAGAACACATCAACATACATTCACCTTGCAAGACACAATTTTGGCATGTCTCCTCTCACCATTTCATAAAAAAGGGATTTTGCCTCCATTTCTACCATTCATGTTTATGGTGTTCATGGCTTAGTTCCACACTGTCTCATTCTGTATTTAAGGTGGGCATCTCTCAAGTTGGATTAGGATACTGAGGATAAAAAGAGAGGTACAGAGGAGAGAGGGACAGTGCAGGAGAAAGTGAGGAAGAAAAGGACAGTGGTGCGGAGAGAGTGTGAGGTGAGGGGAGAGAGTCTACAAAGGAGTGCTTGTCAAGCTGCTCGGCGTGTGAGAAACCTGATGCCTTGCTGCAGATGTGGCCAGGTTTATTTAACACCACCTACCTAGTCCAAAAGGGCTCGCTATATCCATTCTCATAATACTCCACCCTAAACCGCCTCTTCTATAGCTACTAAACCCACCATGGTGATCAACGGCCATGCTATCCATCCATCTGTTTTATGTCTGACCCAACGTTTCCTCGACATCTCCAAGGTCTAGCCCTCAATATGACTCCCTGTAATGCTGCCGAACTCCGCACCGCAAGGGCCCGTCTGCAGTCTCCGTGTGAAGTCAGAAAGCTTTGCCCCAAGAGTGTAAGACTTTGACCGAAGCCTCTGTTGTTGCCTCTTTTTGACCCTCAAAAACCAGTCACCGTGTGTCCAGAAGTTCTCCTGTGCTTTATCCAGTTCCACATCACTCTAAGGTGCTGCCAACTCAAACACAGCAATGATTATTTTCACACAGTAAGAGTAACAGACGAGGTTCATGACAAATGGAAAAGAATGAATGTAAGTGAAATGATTTGGCTAGATTTCTGTCGGAAAACCAATAAATTAAAACTCGCCTGCGGTCAGGTGAAAGTTTAAACTGTGGTCCACAGTGACTCATTGTCTGAAAAGGTCTTAGAGGACAGTATTGCACTTGGGTTGCACCATGTTTTAATTTACAGAACAATCAAAAACAGTTAAAATAACCAGTTCACAAGAAACATGCACTCTGTCACCAGGCTGTACATCACAATTAAGCACAGTATCCAGGCTTCAACCAGCTAATCAAATAAAAGTCTTCAACAATCTTAAAAGCCAGAAGTAAGTGTCCTAAGTATCGAGAAACACTAAGCAACTACATGGATTGTTGCATTTTGAAAAACATCACAACACAATTTGCAATGAAATGCAAGCAAGTTTTACAATCTCAGTGCAAGGGCCAATATAGAAGGCATTAATTTATATTAATTAGTGTATTCTTTAGACAGTTTTCACTGCCAGGACAACTGCCATCAATACAAAGTAACTGTAAACATGTTTGCAGCTAGCTAACTGAATCAAATGTCAATCCTGCTCCTGAATGGCCATCTTCCTCAGTTCAGCTTCTGCTCCAACATAACTGCCTGAAAGCTTCTAGAGTCCAGCAAACCTGGATTAGCCGGTCCTCTGCAGCATGGTAGCCATCCAGGATCAGGACGCCCCTGCATTTGAAGGTGTATCAAAGTAACACAAGAACGCACATCAAGAATAATATATAACAGGACAATGCAGTTGCCCAAGCGTCCGATTACTTAGTTTCCGGCTGAACCCTGGTCAAAATCTGAGTGTTAAAATTATTATACATTTGATAGTTGCTCTTGACATTAGAAACTCAACTGGTAGTCCACTGCAACTCTCTTGTTGGGGAATTCAAGCAAAAGTTTGAACAGCTATTGAGAATTGAGAACATAGGGTATTTACAAAGCACATAACAATATATTGGACTATCCAGTTCCCACTTTGTCACATTAAGTCAAACAAATTTCTCTGTTGCTAAACTGAAAGACGCAGGAAGTCTACAATCAAATGGAGAAGGTACGTGTGAAAGGAGTACATCTCTTTCAGTGGAACAGGGACGCACACGGTAGGTCCACAAGGACAATAACATGACTTGGGAATAGTGTTTTCACTCATTTACATGAGAAGGGTGCACAGCGGTTGCTGGTTCCACTTTGTTTGATGTGTGAAAGACTGCTTTCTTAAACGGCTCTTGAAAAGAGAGCTTGTCAGGCTAGGAACGAAGGAATTCTACACCAATTCATGTTGTCTGGATTTAAAAGGAGTTTGATTATTGAAGCCTGCCAACACAAAGACCTAAACCATCGAACTCAGACCAACTATGTTTCAATTGTAGCCAAACAGAAGACTCAACTGGACTATTATTGACTTCACTTGTCCCCGAGTTGAAACACTAGACCAGGAACACCCAAAAATTACAAGAAATCTTGTGGTAGTAGGTTAGGATGGGTAACCATATGTGAGACATACAACAAATTCAGCAGAGTCTTCTTAGGTCCAAAACATACTATGCAAGTAAGAGTGTTTTAGCTATGCCAGTTAGGTTTAACAAAACACATAAAAATACAATTTGCAATGTAAAGCAAGTAGGTTACCCACTATATTTTCAGCATTGCTGCATTTCTCTTCTATGCTAGCTACCAGAATAGTAACACATCTGGTTTAAAGACTAGGACATTGGAAATCAAATCTATAGTCCCCTACTAGTGACTGTTACTTGTGCAGTAATGCAACAACAACAACAACTGGGCCACATGTTTGCATTGCACTGGGCAAGTATTCAAGTCTGCATATGCTTCTGGCATCGCAATAGTCATGTTGAGTACAGTAAAACTATATATCTGTTGGGAGGAGGGACAGAGAAGTGTAGTCTTGTACTTTGGTGAGTTATGACAGGAAATAGGACTTCAGTTCTCAGCTTGGGCTGCAACGTGCTTACTTTAATCATGAGCTAGCTGCTGAAATATGGTGAAAACCAAGCTTAAATTACAGAACAGACATTCAATAAGTACATTTACAAGATCACTGTGGCTGTGCGTCCATAAAAAGAGGGAGTGAGCAGAAAATTACCTTTACGTCCAAGTCTTAAAACAGGAAGACTGTGTTCATGTGTTCTCATAAAAGTAGATGGATTCATAAATGATCTGACTCCTTGATACCATATTTGGTGAAAATCACAGACGATAAGACGTCTTGACTCAGATACCCAGCCACCAAAAAATTATGAGTTTCCTTATATGAACAAAATTAAATAATGATTTGTCCATTCCTATTTATTTACTGTGATATGTAGAGCCACGAGTTGAAAGCCCAGCGAAAGTCAACAAGTGGCCTTACCGCAGAGAGCATTTTGTGGTAGCCTTCTCTTCTTCTTTAGCATTACAGATGGCTGAAACAATCCATAATGCAGACATGCTCTTTTTCAACATCTACCACACTTTCCTGACTTGGACAGGCTACATTTCTCAGGTCCTGCTGAGGGCATTCAATGTGGGCTGTAATTAACAGGCCTGAGGCCTGGCCTGCATTACTGAGGGCAACAAGAAGGAAACGACTGCCTATTACTTCACGACCGAGGGTCTGTTAATCAGCCTATTAGCGTTTAATTGAGGGCAGTTAATTAGAAAGGCAATGGGGGTGGGCGGCTTGCATGGAGGGTGGGGGTTAACGGGGTCTGACTGTGAAAACAGCTGGGAAGGCAACCTGAGACTATTGTTACTGATATGTTTACACAAGCCCGGTGATTGATTGGAAAGACAATTAGCCTTAATTATACCTACATATTCCCCCTCTCTAAATCTTTTAGAAGCTATAAATTATACCCATAACTTCTTAAAATAGAGAAAAAGCCTGCTGAACAGAATTCACGACACATTTACAGTAGGCTAAATCATATTTAGCGACTACTTGATAGGCAGTTTCAAGAAGTTCTATATTGGTCTGAAAGGAATAGTAATGAACTGATAAACTAAGTGGCCCAAATTATTAGAACACTAGTATTTTTTACAAGCTAAAAAAATGGTTTTCAGTCAGTTATTTCTGTCTTTTGTTGTAGTGTGTCAGCAGGAAATATCAGTTTACATTTCCAAACATTTGTTTAGCCATTAATTGTAATAATCCAGTGAGATTTTTGTTTGCACAAGGAGTCTGACAACACAAAGAGATCTGATCTCATCATCATCTTCAGTGACAAGAAGAAATGGAACAAACCAAGACAGACTAAAGACCTGGAAAAACTATGCGCAAGAGCACCAAGGGCAAAAGCTGCTTTAAACGCAAAGGTTGGTCACACCAAATGTTGATATAATTTAGTTAATAGAAGTTAATTGATAAAGAAAATATATTTATGAGATTATTTTTTGACAGCATCCTCATCTTAAAACTTGTGTAAACAAAAATCTCACTGGATTGTGAATGTTTGGAAATGTAAACTGATATTTCCTACTGACACACTACAGCAAAAGATAGAAATAACTAACTTAAAACCATTTTTTGGCTGGTGAAAATACTACTGTTCTAATCATTTTGGCCACCACTGTATACACACAATCATACATGCACCACAGGACTGTCCATTTCATTCACACATGCTCTGCTATAACAGAAGCCAAGACCAGAAGCCTATTATATCCCTTTTAAGACTTCCAATGGATTTAATGTCCTGTAATAAGCTAAGTCAGCCATTCCAGTCAACTGGAAAGCTGCTCTCCACTGGGACTAACAGTCTTACTTGCCTATTCTCCTTCTCCCTGCTAGCTTCCATCTAGAAAAAAGACAGAGGCACAAATCCAATAAAGTCTCTGACAAAGGCTTTCTTCTTGCCATCAGATGCCAAATAACATGTGATACTGCCCACAGTGAACTAGCTGCCACCTCTGATTAGCTCTGTTGGACTCGGTCAGAAATAACACAAGAGAACCTTGTGACACATTCCACGCTAAAGATGACATGTGCTGTGATATCTTAGTTGTCAAGGAAGAAGGTTGGAGACTGGACACTGCAGGGCGGCCGGGCGGCCCCATGCTGGTTTGACCTGACTTTGTGTCCCTGAGGAAGCTAAGAACACATTCTCCTGATTCAAAAATGTGCATACTGGTCATAAAGTCCAGAGTGGGACAGATTAAGGTTAATGCCTGTTTCAGTGGAGAGTATACTAGATGAGTTAGAGTACTGTTCATTTTTTTTACTCTAATATAATTAAAACATTTTGTATTAATATTACTAAGAATTTTCGCTAAGGATAGAACTACAAAACAAATAAATCAGTGTTTAGACTACAGATGCAGTATAGTAATGAAAATTTGCTTTATTGTTTTGAAAATTTCATTTTGCACACTTAAAAAAATTGAAATGTTACAAAGTAGTCTTAAATGCTTCTGCATTTTTATTAGGTTAAAATTTAGCATGTTTTTATGAGATTTACCCAAACAGCATTTCACTAAGAATTGCGATCAAAGAATGACAGGTGAATTAAGAACACTTTGAATCCAAGCCCTTTCTAAATTACTCCCCCCAAAACAAAACCAAAGAAAGATCTTAGGGGACTACCAAGCCTGTATCATCTGAAGTTGAAATAAATTTCCCTCAAAGACTAAGGGCATCCCGAATCTCCCTTTTTATAAAAACCAACTGCACATTTTATACATGTTTTCCTCCTCTGTCCTTCATTACAGCTGTGATCTACAAGGTTCTTCTTAATCATCAGTGGACAAGAATGCTAACAACCTGAGTTCAAAGGACTGAGGACTCATCTGCATGCTAGCAATGGGCCCCATCCTCTCCAGACTCTTAACATATCTATTCAAGCTGCCACTCTTTTCATGTTGCCACTCACCCCTCACGCCATTTAACGCCACATCTGACAGCGAGCACACACTAAAATAACTGAAAGCACCGTTGGGTGTTAAGTGGTGCACTGTGGGTAACCTTACAGCTATATGGAGTCAGAAAAAGATAAAGAACCACTGGTGTTACTAGAAGGCTGCACATGCATTATATGTATTTGAAGCAAATTTTAAACAAGACAATTATTTTGCTATTAAAACATCTGTCCAAGTGCTCTTGTATTTGAGGAGGATGCAAAACTAGCATGGCATGATCTTTAGGAAATGTAATAGGCCAAATAAAATGCTAATTAAAAGCGAAAATCAATATATACTATACTATAATGACAAAATCATGGCAAATGTTTCTCAAATATTCCCAGCCATACTCAACTCTTGTTTGAAAACAGCCAATCTTCTGTTATGTTGAGGCTCTTGCTTCTTTCAGATGGCAAACACTGGCTTCTCAGTGGAGCTGCTTTTTAAAGTCTGGTTGTTGTTCAACCTCTGACCTTTGTCTGTTTGCAGGCTTTTACAAGGTGACATTTACAACCTAGTCTATCTCCATGACCTCTTTCTACCCCAACACATCCAATGCTCCTGAAGATAGCCCTGACCTACACTTGGATATAAAAAAAAACAAAAAAACATGGTTTTATGACAAAAACACATTAAAACACAAGCAGCTAAAGGTACTATAGCCATGTACTGTACTCCCAACACCCCTTAGGGTGAGATGAAATAAAAAACGTACGCTAGCTGCGCCGAACAGTAAAGGTGGTGTGTGCCATTTTGTTGTGGTTAAAACGCTTTCTATTCCAGCTAAATGTTTAGAAAGAACTATGAGTAAGCCATTCGTGGGTTGATTTCCCAGACAAGTGTAAACACAGGGACTCTGCAGCACTTTAACATAGCTCTGTTTTTTTTTTTTTTTGAGTGGTCTGAAAAGTAAACTTCTGGCTCAACCAATGGCGCAAGACTACCTGTTTTACTGTACAATCGCAGACTGGGGTCCATGTTTGGAAAACTTTTTTTTTTTTTTTTTGCGCTACTCCATTTGGAGATGCTAGTGCACATAATTTCTTTTTTAATTGAAAATCATACACTTTTTTTACTATGTTAAAAATATACAAACTTTAAAAAATGTTAACAAGTACATAATTTTTTATTCTAATGTGAGGACAACTGACTGCAATCTTTTTCTGGGCATCCCTGTGATATACAAACAATCACAATTTAAAGCTGAAGTCTGGAATAAAGATGTTTTTCCAAACACAAGTGCTGTGTTAAATCCAATCATGCATAAATCAAACTGTCGCAGGCAAACACGACTACTATGTGTGAAAGTTTTCGAACAGTGTGGAGCGCAAACACAGCACCGTTTTTTTCCTTCCCTTCTTACATCTTTTTTTATGAGAAAATAAATGTCTACAGTGAACAAGGCGCTATTCATCCGCTGAATTATCTGAGCCTGCCTCTCTGGTGCTTAACAGGGACATCTGCCATGATACTCCTCCACCGGACGGCCGTGGGAGATTCTAGATCTTTATGGGCATGTCATGTACGTGCACATAACATCTCTGAGGCCAAAAGAAGATGAAGAATAAGGGGATTTCTCATGATTTTTCCAATTCACTCTCTATAAGATGTGAGCAATTAAACATTCCTTCACTTTCTGTAAAGTCGGCCAGTGAAATTTATTTGAGCTCGTTCATAAGGGCCAGATGATCTGTGCAGTGTGTTCCTGACTGAAATTTCTCATGTTCGCTCAGTGAGTCACCCATCACTGCTGCTGTCAGGAACATGTGCACAAAGCCTGCTGAATACCGTGATGGCCCTGCTCACCCTATGCCACAAATTCACACGCTCTGCCTGGATGCTCTCAGCATAGATGCTGTCGCAACTCCAGAATGCATTGTACTGATCAGTGAATACTAGTCACCCAACGGTCTATCGCTTGAATGGTAAACAGCATAAAATAAACTCAAAGAGGTTCTGGCATATATTTGATAACAAGATAGCATTATAACACCCCTTTCAAACAGCAGAAACATTATTAAAGTAGGTTTAAATGAGTCGCGACTGTTATGATGCAATTTGTAAACGTGTTCTATGATGTTGCTGGTTGCTTACTGGCCAAAGTTTAAAAAATGGGTCCTGATAATAAGCTGATACTTATTTTCAAGTAATGCCAAGTAATATATTTAAAATACACTAATTTCAAACTAAGTATAGTTCAAATCTATTAACAAACTTATGGACATATCGCTCGAGACTTACTGATATGAAAAGTATAATTAAACTTTATTGTGAGTACTACTTATGTACAATGCACATTTCTTAATATTAAGCCTAAAATGTGTATACTTGCGATAGTTCCACTTTAGCACAATCAAATATACTTCAGTATATTTTAGTTGGACCTCAGCACTACTTCTGCACAATTTTAAAGTGCATTAAGTACAAAATTAGTTGTTTACATGTTACAAGTGAATTGAGGAATCACAACATTATAGTATAAAGTGAAACTCATAATTTGCTAGAGATTAAATAACAGTATAAAAATTACGGTAAAAATTTGGATAAAATGGCATTCACAATTAAGTACCCAATACTGATGGATTTTAAAAAATTACTTGATTAATTTTGGCCAATAAGATGAAACTTATATATTGGGCATAGCTAATTAAACCATTTTGGAAAAAAAATAAAAATTAAAATTGACATTAAAGAAACAACTTAAAAGGATATCATAATTTTACATCAACAACATGCAGCAAGGTGCTAAACCTCAAAATGACCGTAACATTTTTAGCATCTATGCACAATTGCCAAGGAATACATATGTATCCAAATGAGCTGTGAGGGGAAAAAAAGGAAATAAATGGAGAATCTGTATGATGGATAAAAAAAAAGGCTGATGTAGCAAGAGAGACTGAGGAGTGCTGGGGCCTGGAAGAAGATATTTTAAACAGCAAACTCCAGCTGAGTCTAAGTCTCATGGGCTATAAAGGATAGGACTACAGGGTGTTGGTTTAAAAACGTACAAGTGAAATTTCAATGGAAACAAAACTGCTGTAAGCAATTTTGCATTAATTCTTCCCCTGTGATTGTATTTCTACAGAAAGTAATTTCTCAAGTCAACATAATTAAATATGCGATACCACCTGAGGCACTAAAGTAATGCTAGAATCCATATTTTGATCTCAGAGACCACATTACCTCAGGTGTCAATGATAGCAAGAAAGGCATTATTGCATCCTTTTCGAATGGCGGAAACATTATTAAAGTAGTTTTAAAACCGTCGATAAATCTCCTGAAGGAAGCAGAAAATGCTATTCCCATGTACACATGATCCAAACTGACTGCACAGGATGGGAACAGCTTTGCATTGTGAGAGAGAGTTTCTGACTATAAATTTTAAAGGTCTACTCAATAGACTGACCTAGGGCTTTGTGCTTCAAGTTCCTTGTGTATTTACATCCTCTGGCACGCATGCTGACTCACCTTAATTATTCAAAAGACAAAAGACAAAAAGTGACTTTCTAGATCTAGTGCCATCCTAGAGCAAAATATCTTGAAAAAGCTTACACTACAATGAAAATACTAAACCAGTCACCGATAACCCTTCTCAAATATCGATGTATTGTTAAGTTGATGTCCTTTTTTAAAAAAAAGAAAAAGCATAGATGTAGGTGACATCCACAAAAACCACAAGGAACACTCTCGGATATCACGGCAAAGCAGCAGTTGGCATGCTAAGCACAATCCAAAGCTTTTCCCCTCACTCTGGCCCCTTCCTCCAAGTAAGTCATACTAGCACATTTCTGCCCAATGCATTAACCAATCTGGGACTCAAGCATCCCCCCAGTTCAGTGGTCTTAAGTCACCAGGCGCCGAGTGCATTACTGTCGCCTTAGTTGGCTCAATCTATCCATTGTCTCAAGGGCTTGCGGCATATCTAAACGAACAGGAGAGTTTAAGACACTTACGGTTAGCACACTGCATGTGGCTGCACTTAAAAGTTAGTATAAGAGCAGGCACGACTTCCTCATCCTACACACTGCATATACTGACGTCAAACACAAATTAATAAATCTCGCAACCAAAAAGTGATGTTTTCAACTAACTCTTGAGGGGAAATAATCTTGCGGTGAAAGCTACCATTTCGTTGAATGATGATCCAACTACACGAAGTGAAAATATTTACATTAACTTAGCTAAACAATTGTACAGACCCAGGCCATATTTATAACATGCTACAGCGAATTCAATGCATTCGTTGTACCACACTTGAGTTTCATGCTGCTATAAAAGCAACCTTTGTAGGGCTGGCTTTCTATGCACCCTTAAAAGTGACCACTGGGAACTTTTGGCCTTTGTAAACAGTCCAGATTTTGTTCCAAGGTAAGAGAGAGCCTTCTGACCCGAAGCCAGCCAGGAAGGATTCCTTTACAAGTCAGTAAACAACATCAAATAAATTACAATGGAGATATTCTGAAATAGTCAACACTGGAAGACTTTTAACAGGAAGTTTTTAAAAGGAATTTTGTAAAAGCAGTACCTCCAAGCCATTTTTAGGGTATAACATGCATTAAATATTTTATTTACAGGTATTTATGTTCAACACCGGCTTGTACAACTGTTCCTTTCAGGATGAGCTGTAATTGGCAAAAATCTTAGATTTAAAACTTTGTCCTGACATGGTGCAACTCGTTTAATATTTCTGTCCCAACTAGCCATGACTGCAACAAATGACACTGCACTACACATCTAATTGGTCCAAAATCTCCATAACTGTGAATGCATATCATATACGTTATGATTGGCTCTATTTGCGCCACTATGCACAACAAATTCATTTTTTAGCATGGAAAGGAAATCATAAATAAATCTCTCAAGTTGTTGCAGTGAATCCAGGTTAGGCCAGAGTATCTGGCGTAAAACAGAGGTATTTACCTCCATTATCCTGTCATGGATCTGCAAACCCCCTTCTTTATCCGCCGGTCCATTTTCCACAATCTTCGACACAAAGATCCCTTCATTCGAAGTGCCATCTTTATTATCCTGCAATTCAAAAACAAGGCAGCAATATTTAGCTAAAAAGATCAATAAATCTGAATTACCATCCAATAAACCTCTTTATTAAGGGTCATAGATGCAAAGTAATTTTTATTGCAAAATAAAAATAAAATGAATAACAAAGACATACACGCTCCCTTTAAGACACATCCAAAACACAAATAATTGTTTGCAGGTGTACAAGCAATGCGCTCCATTGTTTAGCTTCTCGGCAAATGCACTGTCAAATGAAAGACATATTGTGTTCGTAGGAGGATAGGGGTGACTAAAAAAGATGATCGCCATTCATTATATGAAACTATAACCTGGACAAGAAGGTTATAGCAAAACCTCTGCCAAAATATTGCTAAACCCACCCCTCAACCACATCAAACAACATTAACTCTGTGCCATGTTGTGTGACACTGTGCTGTAATTTTTAATGGAATACTTGAGAAACCACAGGAAGTCAAACTGTGAACTCTGCAGTTAATTACTGTAAACCCTTCCCTCTTACCCATTACAACAACAAAAACAACAACATCCTTATTTACCAGAGGATCCTATCCCAGCAAATTTAGATATGTTGTAGAATAAAATTAGGCTACATGAACTCTGTTAACAATTAATTAAGTGACCTGATGTCCTAAACTAAAGATGCAGTACTCTAAAAAAAAAAAATTTTAATATTTAAATAGAAAATATACAAAATTAAATATGCATAACATACAAAAATATTTTCCCACTCAATGCTGTGATTGACTAATCAGAATCAAGTATTCCAGAGAGAAAAATAAACATTGCTTCCTACAATTCTTGGCACCTTTGGTATTTAAAATGCTTTCTAAATAGGCAGCTCGTGAAGTTTTAGGAACATATCTAAGGTCTTACGAGCAGACAGGATGGCTGGCATGTCAAACATTTGCTAGGGAGGGGTCATGGCCACGTTGAAGTAGTTGTACAGTTGCTAAGAGACGCAGCCATTTGTGTCACTCATTAGTGACTGACCTCTTCCACTTTAGCATAAACTCAGCCATAGCAATTTGTGCTATCTACTATAACAGTGGTGAATTTTAAATAAATAAATAAAGCCTTGTCTTTGTGATGAGGCAACATCTGGGTTTTAGAAGAAGCCTTGGAAACTTGGCTGTAGTAGTAGTTTTCCCCTTTGGAAGGTTTTGCTGCAAAAGTCCAGTTCAGACCAAAGTGCGTCACACTTCTATTTCAGACGAACCACAAACAAACACTTCTTAAAGGGTTTGGTGCTTATTCACACTGATATGGATACCACAACTACCACTTCAGGGTGGACCGACGTACCAAAGTGGCACTTTATATGTTAGATATAATTTATGTCTGTATTTTCCCAGTTGCCATTTCCACTTAAAAGTTAGTTATCCAGTGATACACTGAGAATCTGAAATAACCTGACAGATATTAAAGGTCTGTCTCATATTTTGTTGTTTATTATCATTATTGAGGTTTGGTTAAGACTAGATCAAAATCTAATAATGTACGTATGGCATGAGGTAATCTAGGGACTTAAAATGTGTTTATATACTGTATATTTAAAATATGCGTGATCTGAGATTCCTAATTTTTTACATTAGCCAAACACCTCTGAGCTAAAATTCTTATTTTAATAATTTATCAACACATCTGCATGTTCATGGTTCCTTGTTGTCAGTTAATGTCACATGACATGCAGGTAAACAAAAAGTGTTTATTTTAATTGTTTTTATTTTTAATCCATTTTTTTCATTGTATATTTTTAGGATTTAATTAATTGTTAGCTTTTCATAAACTCACAAACCCCAGTTTGGGAAACCCTGGAGTAGACCTGGGGCAGAAACAGGAAATAGAATGAGCCAACAGCCGGGTTTCCATTCAAAATTGCGAATGTAACTTAAGCGCAAAATTGGAATATCACATAAAACATTTGTAATTAAGCACCATTTTCATCTGAGTCAAAAGAGAACAAAATCGTCGCTTCCTGATAAACTGGCACTAAATATCACCAAGAAAAGCAGGAGTATACATGCATATAATATAATATTTTTATATATAATAAATTACTTGCGCCTCAGTAAGCAGATGAAACACAATAAATGCGGTCATTGGTTTTGAAGGAGGATGCCTGCTGTTTGGGAACAGTTCTAGGAGGCAATTATAGAGAAATACTTTGACGACAGACTTTGCTCGGGCATTTAAGAATGATCAAAACATTTCATATGCTGTGCAACGAGATCGGTCCACTGGTTAGTCAGATTATGCAGTCCCATAGCGCAAAGACTTTTTTGATGCGCATGGAGGAATTTATTCATAAAATACATTTCCATCTCCCATTATTTGCATTAACAATTTTTCAAAAACCACCTCAAGCAAGCATAAAAACTTTTTCCAGATTAATTAATTAATTTTTTTTTTAGAAATTTGGTGTTTCCAATACTCGTATCTGATGCGATACATCAAAATGCGCAAAACAGGGTGAGAGAAACATAGCTAATGATGTAAGATGAAGGGCCAAATATTTCTAAACTTACCGCACATGGCCGTCCCCCAACGATATTGAAGCCTAAAGATCCAGACTCACGATGGAGTATAGCTGTGACACTTTTGGTCTCTCCACCCTGTTAAAAGAGGAAACCATGAACCATTAATTCACACATAATTCTATTTAAAACCTTTGAAAAGTGAAAAACACCAATGAAATTGCTAAGCATTTCCATTTGGGAAGTAGCAACATTTGAGCTTCCAAACGTAATATGCCAAATATAACCCTTCAGGGTGTGTTTTTATAGTACAAGCTCTTAAATCATCTGCAGGTATCACGGTTTACATTTGACGGTGACCAAAAGTGGTGTGTGACCAAACAAGTAAAGAGGTACACCTGTTAGAGTCATTAAACATCATGTTCTGCAATCTACATAATTCTTCTAAGCTTAAAGCATCTTGGAAAAGGAGCTGTCAACTGGCCGGCGGCTTTAAGGGTTAATGCCTTATTCCCTGCTCACTGGGTCGAGTATATTAATACATTTGCAGCAAACGGCTCTCTCAACAGATGAACGACGGAACGTGGAGAAACGAGTGGTGTCAGCATTTTATTCCTCGCTTGGGGTGGCACTGCATAGGATCAGCGACTAAAGCAGCTGTCATTTCTGTAGGCCACAGAATACAGTGTCTAAATATAATACAGACATCAATGGCATGCATGTACAGTGTCCTCTTTACTATCTTTGCTGAGTGTATGCAATGTATGCCTCCTAGTGAAGAATGCACCCCACTGGACCAGGTCATGGGAACAAGTCCCATATGGGAAACAACGTCCGTAGAAGACAGTGACTCCACTTCAAATAATTGCACATCACTGTTGTTTGGTTTTGTCAGTGGTTTTCTGCTAATATGTTTCAGTTTGATTACTGTATAAGAACAGGGCAGTTTGGTAAATAATACAAGTGTGCTATGATGTCAGAGCATGACTCATCTAAAGAATAAATTCTCTTGAATTGCGAGAACAAACAAACATATACATATATTCTGCATAATACATGCTGAAATGCTCCAGTGATGATTTGAAAACACTCGTGTGATATCTTTTTTTTTTCTTCTGGAGCAGCTGGATCAACAGCCCAGCATTCAGCAGACAGGCCCAATCCTGCAAATGTCAGCTCCCCATCATCGCCCTCCTTTTCCCAGCCCTGCGTTGCTTCAACTCACTTGACTGATGAACCATGTGATGGGAACAGCAAGAGAGACCACATTCCCCAGCAGGAAGGCAGTCGCTGGCACCAAGACATCATTCAGAGCCCATAAACATGTTCACTCACTGGGAGGTTGCCTTAGGATCTTGTGCTCCTTCATAGAGCGGTCAAGGGAGGTTATCTGTCACAAGTGTAACTCACTGACATTTTTCCATGCTCCAATGGTGTCCTGAGGTGAGAATACATTATAGCTAATCTGAGGGGCATCACACATGCCAGAAGATGTCATAGCACTTGATGTAAGGCATGGCAAGGACATAATGCACTAAGGAAAAATAGCCATAGTAAAGTTTTTTTTTCTTCTTCAAATCTGGCAATGTGCCAAAGTATTCTTTTTAGCACATGCAGTTTTCTACAAGTATACACTAAAGTACATACCACATGTTCTGATGTACAGGAATGAATAAAATACTGTGCTTTTGTTAAATTTTATAATCTCATGGTTGAAATATACTACCATTTTAAGTCAATATCCAAATTAATAATACCTACTTTGGAAATTGTCTTGAGTGTTCCCTCAGCGACAAGGCCTCAAACAGCTCTAGTCTCTAAATGTGACCAAATATAATGAAGCTTTTCAAATGCCTAAAATGTCTCACACTATGTAACATGTTTTCTTCACTGAAACCCATACTAAACTAGAAGGTTTACAGTAAAACCAATGAAGTCTATACTTCAAGCCAGCTTAAGTAAAGTGTATTTTGGGGCTAGAGGAAATTCTGACATAAAAAAATCTGATCAATCAATCAAAAAAAAAAAAAAAAAACAACATGAAATTTCCCATAGAGTCTGAATATAAACATCAATAATTCTAAAATTCAAATTTTAGCTTTGCCTACAGTGAGTTAGGATTTTTTTTAAGTCGGCGCGACCCTGTTTCCTCTGCCTCCATATTCTCTCGAAGCGGGTTTCTCTCCTAGTGAAATGGAAAAATCGGAGTGTAGATGTAGTTGACGGATTGGAACGCTTTGAGAGAGGACGTTAATGTCCGTCGCTCCGCTCCACTCATAGGTGACTTTCCAGGCCAGAGTTATATGTGAGCTGATTGAACTACTACTACACGCGAAGCTTGGTTTGGCCGAACTAGTTTTGTTGGCGGAGAAGTCACTATCCAAATTTTGCCTTAAATGTAAGTCACTAGATATTAATGACTTTTTCAAGCCTGTTTCTAGAACTATAAAAAGCTATATCATACTTGCAATCGACAAGTTATCAACAGTGCTGTGATTACCTGCAGCCTACCGCCCAATCACAACCGATTCCCGTAGGAATCCTCGATTGTTGTCGCTTTGAAAGTCTAAACGAAATTAGATAATAGGCCTACAGAGTTTGAAGCTAAACAACTCTGACTATAAACGTTTAAATAAATGGGGAGAACAAAAGCACATTAAAACTTTTATTCTGTGGCAAAACAAAAACAGCTTCCATGTTATGAAGCATTGTTCTCATAAAATCATGCAAATTACGATGAGATTTCATTCAAGTTACATTCAGAATCGTTATTTTGCTTATTTAATGATAGTGGTGACCAATACTACGCTTTACCACTGTTTTACTGTAGTAATGAAAATGATTGGTTACCATGGTAAATGCTTGTAAGAGTTAAGCTGTTGTCAATATTGTTCTCTTACCTTACACGGTGGAGCGAGGCTCTTGGACAGCGAGTCAATCCTGGCGCTGTACTCTGTGAATTTCTTCTGATACTTCAGCGCTGTCATCTGAAGCTCGTTGTGAACCGCTGACAGTTGAGCCAAAAGTGATTTCTCTCTTTTAGTTGATTTGAGAGCTTGTTTCTTCAGCTCCTTATCCAAGCTGACAACTTTCCCTTGCAGCGCGCCGTTGTGTGCTTTGAGGGCTTTCAAACAGCAGTGGCTGTCCAACTTCTGCTCCTTATGAGTGAGCATCAATCCGCATCCACTCTCGCATATCCCCACCGCTCTGTAATCACACGATTCACGCATGTGAGCATCCATATCTTTAAGGTTGAGCACTTCGCTGCAGCCTTTATTCCTACATTTGGCAGGGGAATAATCGCACATCTCCGCGTGCTCCGCCAGATGCTGCAGTTTGACGATCTTCTCGCAGCCCCGCGCGTGATTGTCACATTTAATGTCTAACTTTAATATTAAGTTTTTCAGAGGGAGGACGTGGTTGAGCTCTTTGGTGGAGATCCTTTGGCATTTGACCGGGCAGCTGCTCTGCTGGACAACCCACGGCAGCACGCAGCCGGCGCAGAAGACGTGACCGCACGGGGTAGTGAGCGGATCCTCCAAAACTTTATTACACAAGTTGCATTTGAAGTCTGGGTCCACAGCCCCCTTGAAACGATCCAACTCAAATCCCATTTTTTTTTTTTTTTTTTTTTAAGGGAAAATCCAAAACGGAACCGGGACTCCCACAAAATAGCACAGGGGTTTAATCGCTCTTCGGACTAAGTCATTAGAAGAGCTCAGAGAAACTGAGTAGACTAGTACGAGCACTTCTACTGACTGAACTAATTGCTTGAGACTTCCTATGGGGGAGAGAAGTGTTGCAGATTTGGGTACCGTAACGATCTGAAGAACTGCGCACTCAACAAGGTGGCTTAGACTAGCCTAAAAAGTTAAACCAAACTTAAAATGTATGAATGATGTTCGCTAGATAACATTTATACAAAGAAATATAGTGCAAGCACACTCTTCAACTGAAACACTTTAGAAAAAGTTTTGTGAGTTTTAAATAAAACAGGTTTACACAGATACCAGGGCTAGTTGTCACAGTTGTTTATATATATATATATATATATATATAGTTTGTTTTTCAAAGTGGGATTATTTCTGAAAGTCATTCAATTAATGTGTTAATGATGAATTTAGAATTTAAAATGATAAATAATTACATTTATATTCTGTTTTTAAATTATTTACACAGACCAAACATTAGATCCAGATTTCTTTTAAATATATATTTATTTAACATATTAAAATATTTTGTATTATATTGTATTATACTTACTTTATCAGTTGTTTGCACCCTTGTTATTATTGTTTCATGAAATATTTAGCATTATTTGTATGCAGATGCCACTTGGTTTGATGTTTTGTCATTTAATGCAATGCATTCATTAAACATGGCTTAAATATCTAAATGCTTTTTTTTTTTTTTTTGGACCATATCAGATATACCTTTCAGATATAATTCAGAAATGTAACTAAAGAAACACACACACATACGCACACAAATAAATAACTAAATAAACCTGCCATTAGAAACATGTTTTGTGTGCTTATGCAGAGCAGCTGAGAAGCTCAAGCAAGATTACAGATTTCAAAAGCCCCAAAGCTAAAGATGTTTCTTCACATCCTCTCGGTTTGCATGAGTGGCCAGTGATGCCTCTTAGGGGGAAAATAATCATCTGTCTGAACTGTTTTCTGATAAGTAAATGGGAGCTTGTGAGCGTATGATTTGCCTAAAAATGTGTATTTGTGTTCAGTGTGTTTTGTGTATAGAGAAACCTGGAGTGTAAATACAGCTCATTTAAATAAGGACATTTTCCATCTCGGTAGGAAGTAGCATGGTCATAAAAGCATTTGAATTGTAAATGACTGAGAGCCACAGACAGGGTCACTGGCAGCTATGTGCAGTGAGGGGACAAGAAAGGCCTTTACTTTTGCAGCTTAACTATCCTTTGTGAACAGCATGCATCTCTCCTGCTATTGACTGATCTGAAGATGTGAAATTCTTTTCATCAATATTCTGTGAAATCAAATTTCATTGATGTGCCGTGACATAGCGATTCAATCCACATGTGCATTATTAAATAACGACTCCCAAGTTCATTACTGACTCCAGGGTATGGGGGAAAAATGAAAGAAAAAAGTAACATTTGCAATCACGCATAAATTTGTGTTTTTTTTTTGGTCTTCAGATGGAAATCTGTAGTTCAGAAAAACAAATGTCAGAGGAGTGGCTCAGTAATTTAATATTGGCTCTGATAGAAGTAATCCAATCATTACTTCAAAAGAGTCAAAGATTTTGAATATTACGTTCGAAATGTACAGCCAACACTATAATTAATCTTCCTTTTTTATATATTTTTCTTCTTTTCTTTTCAAGAAGTTGAGAAAAACAGCACTGGTAAATTGTCTAGTATCATACAGATAGAAAAACAAATAGATCTTTAATAAGATATCCCCCAAAGTCAGTATAATGTTGACCTTGATGTAGTATCATTAAAGTCTCAACCTTGATTTAACCACCTGCCAAGCTATTATTCAAATGATCATGTGCAACCAGATAATTACATTACAGATGCAGTTTGGATACACATCATTACGTTGTAATACGAAACATTCAAAATAAACAATAGTCACTGAAGTGCACTTACCAAAAACATAATCCTTGTAAATTAGGAAAGAACTTGAGTCTTGTTTATTTGTTGGCTGTGGCAGAGAACTCAGATGACCTAGATCAAGTAATGCAAGGTTAAAAATAAAGATCATTTGTGATAAGATTTGATCTAGCTCTTAGACTCCGGGCTGTATTGGATGTTACTGAACCATTTCTCATGCTCTACATTTCTTCCATCTTAGCTCACATGTCTAGAGTCTTTCACCCCACCCTTTTGGATCTAATGAACTCGAATATTTAAGTCAAAAGAGACCCTCAGACTTCTGCAGTGGCAGTTTAAAGTAATGTAAGATATGTTGCATCTTTTCATAATGTATAGAAATATTTTGGTGGCTTGATGGCATACCAGAATGTATCTTTTTAGAGTGCTTTTTGTTATATTAAAGAGGTAAACTATATAGGCTCAGTAAAACAATGCATTGTTTTTTTGCACTGCAAAGCGCTTATTAAAGCATTGTCGTGAATTGAAATCATTTTCTAAATTCACATGCTGCTAGTTAACCCACTTCTTGAGCTTTTTTCTGTTATTGTGCAATTTTGTATAAGACTTTATTTCCTTATAGAAACAAATCTCCCGCTTTTAAATCCATGAAAATACTGGAAATTTCTAAGTCCATATAGTGGATTCCCTATGTAGAAAGTTATAGGCTTGTAATTGCTGAAGCCTTTATCTAATGTAGAGGGATACAGAAAGGTCTACCTTTCTTTAGATGAGGGCTTCATTTGGAGCTTTGGATGCCAGCCACACTGCAGTCATCACCACTCTGCCATAGTGACGATATGTCAAGAACATGAGGGCGATGTGGGATTGCGGGATCTTGTAAAGACTAATTGCTTTTCTGGATATACATTTTCATCCTGCATTGCGACAGAGTTCCTATCAAAGGCAATGAGTGAAATGAGACATTTCTTAAGCAATTTTTTCTTTATCATCATACCTATATTGCAGTCAGTTGTAAACACTGGGCTATGAAATACATCTGCTTATACTGTATATGCACTGATGCATTTTCAGATTTTTTTTTAATTCGTTTGCTCACTTGTGCACATTGTTACACATGCCTACATGCATATGAGTCAGTTAAATTGAGTTGAAAGCAACTGGACTTCGTTATCCATTTGTTTTATTTTATTAGGTCTGTAGCCCTCTGCCATTGACCCCAATCAGAGACTGTTAGCGGTGAGCCCATATTGTGTCCACCTGAGGTGGAAACACAGATGTTTCCTATAGTCTGCTGCTTTTTCTTTGACATTCCTTTATATTCTCGTACCAGTTGCAGTTTATTATAAAATGTCTGGCAATTGTCTGTGAAGTTTTTCAGTCACCCGGGTCATCGTGGAATCGGTTGAAAGGAACCAGTACAGTAACTGGCTTATAGGATTACTGTAGTTCACCCAAAAATGAAGCACTGTTCCTGCTTTCTTCATGGACCTTTTTAGGGTCTTTATGCTTAGGTTGTGTACTCTGTTTTGCAGTGGGAGTTAGACAAGTCTATGCGGATCTTATGGTGACCTTGTGATCTTGTTCTTGTGAACTGGTAAGGAAATGGGCCTTGATGCAACACATGCAAGGCCACACTTGTCTCCTGGAAGATGCCGATGACAGATGGTGTAAGCAAAACTTATGACAGCAAAGTGCTCACCTTTATATTTCTGTGTTTATATATGGAGCAATGTGGAAAATCAGCACATAACTGCAAAGTCAGGAAAAATTGTTTTTATTTTTTATTTTTTCAGTGTTTAAAAATACTTATACTTGTCTCTGCACATTAAGCTGGGATATATACAAGTAAGCCAAAGGTTGATTTCCCCAAAAAGTGTAAATACTGTTATTCCTTGGTGTTTTCAAAATATTGCTCTGTTTGTTTGAGAATCCCAAGCAGCCTGCACAGCAACAGTGGCGCAACCAATGACCTGAGTCTGGGGCGGGGCCTTCCGATAGTGTAACCAATGGGAGATGGGGGAGTACACACAGCTTTCAAGTGTAACACTTCTACTTTTTTAATATTGCAGATTAAACTGTTTATCTTAGTTTATATTACGAATGGTTGGCCAACAAATTATTGTATACAGAAATTGACTTTCAAAAACACTCTCTTATGAAAAGGCAGTACATTTTGTCCACCTTATTTTTAACGTAAGAGTGTGTGCGGCCATTTGTAGCTTGAATGTATGAGGCTCCTGGTGTCACTTGCTTTCAGTTATTTTAGCTGCTTGATACTAAAAATTGGTATTTGTTATTCTTGTAGTTAATTACCTATAGCATCTAATGAATGGGAAGTCTTGCACATTTACAGAAAATATTACTTCCACATTACGAAATAAGGTGGATATCTTCATTTAGCTTCCAGGAACCAGTCAACACTAATAACAATGTGATCAGGTACAATAATTTCCACTTTGTATAGAATCAAAACACGTGGTGTTGCTTTTTGGGCAAGCCACTTGCTGATGGACTCTGCTGACAGTGCAATTTTAAGTCTATAGGGAAATTAAATTCAAAATACATTCTTTGTGGAAAGACCAATACTGATCTAAAACTAACCAGATGAAGAGGGTGGTTAGGAGACAGCTGTGTTTTAGAGAATAAGAATGAGGGGAAAAGATGAATAGCATCCTTTATTCCTCAGAGGGTTTAGCGATGAACTTCAAGTCAGACACAGAGATGACATAAGTCTTACGTTGGTCGACTTCAGTGTTGATGTAATGCAGGAACACAATAGGTCCTGGAACTCTGGGACCTCCTCCACAATATCTTTCATCGGCGGAGTGGGTCTGCATTCGATCTTGTATTAAATGCTTTTGGCAACTGAGCTAGCGTAGTGCATTAGCCATAGAGGTTCCCAAATAACAAGTGTGTAATATTAGAAACAGATGACTCCTTTTACAAAGCGGACGACCCCAAGTGCTTAAAACAGAGCAAAATAAGAAAAACAACTAAAGACTGTGGCGTTAAACAACATTGTTTTGGTACATCCCTGAGACACGAAACAGAAAGAATTGATTAGGCTTGTTTTACTGTGTGGTCTTGCATCTGCTTCTTTTTGATTGAACTGATTTCAAAGTTCAGCTTATTATTCAAAACACTAGACTAACCCTGAATCAAAATAAGGTTTGTTACAAAAGCTTACAGTAATGTTCCAATGCTTTTTTGGAAGTCAGCTGTTAAAAATCTTTATAAAAAGTACAGTTCTGACTCTAAAAACTGATTAGACAAGCCACATTTGATGGCGTCATAAAATAGCCAGTGACTGCACATGATTTAAATTATACAAAGGGCTCCGAAAGTCTGAGACCACATTGCAAATGTGGTACTTTTCATTTAAACCTGGAAATAAACAGAGTTGAAAAAGTTTTAGGGTTTTGAAAAACTTAAAACAAAGAAAGGTTATAGCTTAAATTGAATAAGAAACATATTAGATTCTGAACTTCAAGTTATTTTATAATTTGTAATGTAAATTGTTCTAAATTATGCAAAAAACTATATTAATGGTAACTATATTAATGGGTGAAAAATTATTTATTATTTCCACATTTTATGAAATCAATAAAGCATGAGAGATTGTATTCCACTTCATACATTAAACCAACCCTTTAATCTGACAAAATCACTAATTCACAAATATACATGTCTTATTGCTTTATTTATCCATTCAGCCTTCAGGTCTGGCCCTCACTATGTTTCTTGATATATTATCATCTCCAAGTTCTTCTGTCTGCTTTGGAGATGTGTGAGTTGGAAGCTGATCCTGATGTTTGGTGGCTACAGCAGAGACCTGAGAGGAGGTGATAACACCATTGGAACTAGACATGTGTCTCGTACTGATGAGATGAGCAGTGAAAGTAAGTAGCTGCGCTTTTATAACTGATGAGGAGTCAACAGGAAAGCATTCTCGCATTGTGCTGCGAGCTTGTGTTGAATTGGAGGAAACCATTATACTTAAATGTGCTTATGGGACACATAAAGCACCTTCACAAAGCATTCATCAGCTAATATTATATTTTGTCTTCATAGATTCTTATTTTTATTTTTTTTGCCCTTTGGGATTACCTTTGTTAAAGGCAGGAAGGCTACCTTCATCTATATGTAAAAAACATTAAGTCTGATATTAAATAGTTTGGCATATGTTCACTGTGTCTCTCTCCAAGGCTTGTAACATAATCTACGAAACAGATGGAATGACCTATTCACAGACTCATGCATCTTTTTGTGCACCTTTGCATTCTGTATTTTTTACTTATAGTGGTTAAAGTTCATGCATTTAACAAGCCAGATTTACATTAAATGACTGTTAGAAATATAAGAATCCAACCAGAATTCCAGGTCTAAATATTGTGCAAGGTAGACAGATCCAGGGAGTACAAGCATGTCAAACCCTGAACATCTTCCTGTGAATTAGTATGTCCAAATATTGCTCAATCTTAAGTCACAAAGGGGGTTAAAGGGAGGAACAGGATCAGCGTCAAGTAGAACCAGTTTTCCACAATGAGCCTTGGACCACTGCCTAAAGGACATTGAGCATTCGAGAACAATCTTATGTAAACAACACAAACATTGTCTTTGTTATCCTTGGTTTTGTCCTGGAGGGAATGAGATGTCAAAGAGCATGTGTATTTACAAGTGATTCGGCTCTGAGGAGCCATAAAGCTTCTTTAATCATGTTTACATAGCTCAGGACTGGTGCAGCATCTCAAAGAATCTTTAACAACTGTTCAACAAAAGAGAATATTTTCCTTTATTTTTTAGTGCTTAGATAAATGTCATATTTATACAATTTAGACAAATTCTGTTAGCAAACATGAATAAACAATCTGGCTCAAAGGCTTCTGAGTGCATGAAAACAAAAGCATGCAGTTAACTAATTCCTAGTGGGCAATATTAAGCGTAATGCTCAGCTGCAGTGCTGTAGTAGTGGCTCACAGCAGTATAATTTAATCAGCACGGAAACAAGGCAACAGTCTGCCTGAGTAACATGAGGATCTAATCGGAAACAACCCTGCTCTAATTATCCATTACAAAAATAATGAGCTGAAGTCATGACCATTGTTACTGTCCCTTGCGGGAAATTCTTTGGCAGGTCAAGCTAAATATAAATTGGGCAGCACTGAGAAATTCACCTACAATTTGTCATAAGGGTCATAAGTTGCCTTTTGTGCCCCTCATAAACATAGAGTAGAGAAAGAATATGTTGCAGGCTTCAAGTTTTACCATTATTAAAGGCATTTTTAAACATTAGATTGTTGACTTAAAAAAATTACATTTTCAAAACATTTACATTTACAAAAGGTTATATTAAAAGTAAAAGCTGTGTACATATTTATTTAAATAAGAGCATTTTAATTTATTATAAAGGAATAGTTATATTCCAATATATTCAATTTATTAATTTCTACCCTTTTTCTGATAAAATGCTTAAACTTCTGGATGTCTAAAAGCTTACAATTACATTTTCGAAATGAAAAAAAAACAAAAAAAAACGCACTTGTTTCATAGAATGACCTATGCAATGTATGTATCATACACCACATCACAGGTTACCACTTTCTTCCTTTCTAGTCATTATCTGAACTCTACATTTCTATTTTCTCAAAGCACACTTTAAGTAAATCTTTTCCTTTTTAGGTGTGGTCAGTGTCCTCCTACACTCTGTAAAAATTATGGTACACTGCAAGGTCGTGACCACCGTGGTGCATTCTGGGTACTTCTGGTCTATTGTGGCTTGGAGTAGCTATCAGCTCAGTGAGTGGAGGGTTCCTGACAGGAAGATGCCTCAGAGGCAAATACCTGGACTCCATCTTCTGCTTTCCTCTTGCCATACCTCTGCCCTTTTCTTTTAAACTAGATGAGAGTAGAGATAGTGATACTTTCCTCTATGCGCAGCACAAAGTACAAAAACAAACAACATACCAGACATGAAGATAATTTCCATTTGTTGTCTGCATGCAAAATTTGCTTGATGTATATTTATACAACGGTTCTTTCTGGTCCTCGAATCTGATTGGCTGAGAGGCGTGTAATATTCTAGTGATATCGAAACTCCAACTGTTTCACTGTTTGTATCACTCCGCTTACAGTATTTGTCATTGCGAATGCCAAATCCACTATCATTTTATAAATAATACAGTTATTGTGTCACAGAATGCAGTTTTTTTTTTTTTTTTTTTAGATGAGAATAGTTGTTTAGACTTCAAATATGCAGTCTGTTTGAAAATTTGCTGTAGTGACATGATACTTTGAACACCTGTATGTATCTCTCTCCTTAAAAGAAAATGTGAATGTTTACAATGACATAGGGATGTTAAAATGTAATGCAAAAATTGACTCTGTTTCAGAAACTGTTGTTTTTACTCAATTTTGAGAGCTCTTTGCACTTTTAACCCAGCTTGAAGATTTCACCTGTAGGCCTATCTGAATTTTCCACTCATCTGTAAGTGTGAGACTGTCACACAGCTTCATGTCCCCTCCAGATAATCAGATTGACATATGGACTTGGTGTGCACTAGCAATCTTATATTCTGATAATATGTGTCAGACATCTCATCACCTTTTACGAAGCGCTGGTGAGCATATGGGCTCATAGAAAGTGGTTCATCCTTTCCAGACCACATAAACAGGAAACATTAACAGCATGTAAGCATGTCCTCCCTGCTTGACGTCTTATTTTCTTGTTTTATTTACTCATTTTAGTGAGTAGTGAAAAGCCATTCCTGCCAGTCGCTATGAAGTGAACGGCTATTAAAAGTTTATCGTAAGGCTAAATTGTAGCAATACAAACTAATAATTCTGTGACATGAGGTTAAAAACGTTTTACTAAAAACAGACAGGTATATGGTTTAGTGTGTTCATACTTACAGGAAGCTTTCCTCCCGTACAGTTCTGTCCACTAATGTGCCTCATATGCTTTTAAATGTAAACATACCAACATATGGTAAAGTAACTCAAGCATAACATCTGTGGTGGATTAAAATTGCTACAGCATCAGCTGTGAGTGAACGCAAGTGATTAAATAAGACTAATTAAGAGATTAAAGGCTTTTTAAGGTCTGCGCTAATTAAATCGTAGGGTGTGATATTGCAAAATATTGTACTGTCTGCACGTAAAACGGAGACCACAATAAATAATTTAAGAATTAAATACCACTGTTTTCCGGTTTTAATGAATCTTCAATTAAAGTCTTCCTCACAATGACAATAAAAATAAAAGCAAAACAGCTGAGCTCCCAGCTAAAGCATTTATATCAGGGGTTAGGGACATAATATCTGGGGCATGAAACATCAAAGGCTTGGAGTTTAGCAACAAGGATAAAAGCTACACTAATCAGCTAACATGGCAGACCACAATAAATTCTTGACTCACTGCTGAAAGAAGGGATCATATGGTCAATGAGTGTAAATAAGTGTTTCTTGCTTCTTTTTTTTTTTTTTTTTGGAACTCTGAATTCTAAAACAGTCAAATTTATAAATCTTAAAGGAATAGTTTAGCCAAGTATGAAAATTCTGTCATCAATTACCCTTTGTGTCATTCCAAACTTGCATAAATTTTTCTTCTGTGAAACACAAGAACAGAAAGATATTTTTTAAAAATACATACAGTGAAAGGGGGTCTTCAATATATATATATATATATATATATTTTTTTTTTTTTTACAGAAGATATAAGTGCATATGTTTAAAAACAATTTGAGGCAAAGTAAATGATGACACTTTGTTTTTGACTTTACCTTTAAAGGGACAATTCACCCAAAAATGAAAATTCTGTCATTAATTACTTACCCTCATGTTGTTCCAAACCATAAGACCTTTGTTAATCTTCGGAACACGAATTAAGATAAAATCCTAGAGCTCTTTGACCCTCCCATAGACAGCGAGGTTACTACCACGATCAAGGTCAAGAAATGTTGCAAGGACATCGGTAAAATAGTCCATGTGACATCAGGGGTTCAACAGTAATTTTCCGAAGCTACGAGAATACTTTTTGTGCGCAAAGAAAACAAAAATAACTACTTTATTCAACAATTCTTCTCCTCCTCATCCCTTATGCCAGGGGTGTCAAACTCAGTTCCTGGAGGGCCGGAGCCCTGCAGAGTTTAGATGCAACCCTAATTAAACACACCTGATCCAGCTAATCAAGTCCTTCAGGCTTATTTGAAAACTACATGCTTTGTGTGTTAGAGCAGGGCTGAAACAAAACTCTGCAGGGCTGCGGCCCTCCAGGAACTGAGTTTAACACCCCTGCCTTATGCTGTGGCGTGCCACCATTGTGAAGACATTATCACGACGCATACGCTTACTTCCGCTTCATGTAAACGATGCATGCTCGTGCTGACGCATGCGGATGATAACGTAAGCAGCACATGGACACATGGACTATTTTACTGATGTCTTTGCTATGTTTCTGGACCTTGATCGTGGTAGTAACCTTGCAGGCTATGCAGGGTCTGAGAGCTCTCAGATTTTATAAAAAAAAGTTTTAATTTGTGTTCCGAAGTGAGTCAATAATGACAGAATTTTAATTTTTGGGTGAACTAACACTTTAAGGCATGTAAACCCAAAAGCAGTAAACATGTCCATTCATTTATTTGTTCATTTATTTGTTAAGTGACCGTATAATAAGAGCACCCTTTTGGGGTTTATTTTACAATAATGGCCGACTGACTCTCCATATTGCCACACACTTGTCCACAAATTACATGGATGCTGACTGCAGCCTCTTTGTATTCTGTACAAACAGTTAGAAAAAATATTTTCCAGATTTAAAAGAAATACCTTTTTTTAGGACACTTCCGAGAGCCCAAAATGTTTAAGCAGGACCAGCTGTGTTTTTATGGATTACACATTTGGTAAGCAAACATTTGGCCAGGGCTCTATGTAGTAGTTAATCTTGGTTTTTGTAGCTTTGATTCCAGGAAGGTTTAATTATTATTTTCCAATTAGGCTTGTCCATCTGTAATTTGCCTTTTTTCTGTACAGCACAACTTTCCAGTTAGAAACATAATTTATCCAGGATTGGTACAGTAGAAGGAAAATCTTTAGTGTCTTCCAGTTTGGCAGTAGTATTATCTTATTCCCACTCCTCCACCATTTTTAGCATGCTAAAGACATTTGACAGTAAACCACAAAGGATAAGCAGGAAAGATCGCAAAGCCCAGTGGTCAACCCCTTTCTCATTAACCTCCTGGATGCTCCCCAGCAATAACTTAACATTTCCATGGTTGCTTAGTAATGCAAAACCAACCATACAAAACAGAGCATTCAAATCATTAAGGCATTTGGGAGGAGGATGAGGCCAGTTCAGTAAGTGTGCTCACATATCATTTATATACGTTTAATTACAGAAGAAATATATCATCTCTTGGTGAAGGAACAGATATACGTCAAATATATTGCATTCTATTTGACACTTTAACTAGTTCTCCATGTATCTGCAGATTTACCCAGAAAAAAACAAAAAAACAACAGCTATTTACAATACAACCAATCAGCCTGTGCTATGTTTCCCGAAAGCAGAGTAAATCGTAGAAACCATTGGCATCGAGTACAGATTGTTATACTAAATTTTGTTTGTTATACTCTATTGGTTTTCTGTAATCATGAGCTGAGGACGATGCCATTCAGCAGTAACAAAGGAAAGTCCCAAAAAATGATCTTATAGTAAGTCTGGATGACCTTCCTGCTGTATTTATCCTACGCTCTCTGTACTGAGCAACTACTGAGACTCTTCAAAGTGACTCTGCTGTCGATTGAGCTAGTGCCAGAAGAAGCTTTGGGTTTTTCCAGCTAAACCAAGCGGCAGTGAGGAGTAAACCTCTGACCCAATAGTTTGTAAACTGTCCTTGCCACATGAGTTCAGATTTGCAGCTGGAACACAATGGTGGCTGTGAGGAGATGACTGGCTAATCAGAAATCCCAAAGCTTACTGTACATACAACAGGCCTGAAACAGAATATGACCAAACTCATGAGTTTCCTGGATACAGATAAAAACATACAGTGTCCTCCAAAAGTATTGGAACAGTGAAGACAAAATTGTTCTGTTGGCTGTGGAGTCAAGACATTTGCAAATATGATGAAAAGATGAATATGAGACAAAACTACAGAATGTCACATTTTATTATTAGCCGTTTCAACACATGCATGTTTTACCAAATAAAAAGAACAGCACTTTTAGAGTTCATCCCACTCATTGATGTGAGCATAAGTATTGGGACAGCTGAACATAAGGCAGATATAAAAGATTAAAAGCTATTATTTAGTTGCAGATCCCTTGCACACAATCACAGCAGGGAGTCTGTGACCCATAGACATCACCAGACTCTTGGTCTCTTCCTTTTCCCAGCCTTTAATGCAGCCAATTCCAATTGTTGCTTGTTTTGGGGAGTTTCTGCCTTTACTCTCCTTTTCAGCTGGTGAAATTCATGTTCAATCAGATTTAAATCTGGAGATTGACTTGGGCAATCTAAGACTTTCCATTTCTTTGCCCTTATAAATTCCTTGACTGACCTGGTAGGGTGTTTTGGGTAATTGTCCTGATGCAATATGAAGCACTTCCCAATGAATCTGGTGGCATTTTCTTGAATATTGGTAGGCAAGATGGTTTTGTACCCTTCCAAATTCATTCTGCTACTGTCATCATACATTAAGTCATCAGTAAAGTTGAGAGGGCCTGTTCCAGAGGCAGCCATGCATGCCCATGCCATGACACCACCTCCACCATGCTTTACAGATGAGGCTGTATGCTTGGGATCATTGCAGTTCCCTTTTTTTTCTCCACATTTGTGCTTTCGCATCACTTCGATAAAGGTTCATCTTTGTCTCATCGGTCCATAAACACAGTTTCAAAACTCTTCTGGCTCACATTTGTTCTTTTTTGCAAACTCTAATCTTGCCTTTCTATTTTTGGTGCTGGTCAGAGGTTTGCATCTTGCTGTGTAGCATCTGTAATTCCGTATCAAAGTCTCCTGAGGACAGTAGATTGTCAGAGCATCACCCCAGCTTTCTGGAAGTTGTTGGTGATTTTACAGACACGTCTTTTAGGATTCATTTTCACAGCTTTTATGATTTGTCTGTCATCAACTACTGTTGTTTTCTCAGCTGATCAGGTCATTGTTGGTTGCTGGTGTCACTGGTGGTTTCCAAACTCTTGATTTCTCCATGCCATTTGTTTTTGCTAGAGCTCTAATTGACTTCCTCTTTTCTTTTAGCATCCAAATTGCTTGCTTTTCTCTCAAAGTCAGCTCCCTCGTCTTCATCCTGGTTTGTGTGTGTCATCATCAAATGCAAGATTCAGAATGCAGAAGTAATGGATATAACTGATACGACACATTCCCTGCTTTTAATATCTGAAGAATTAATGCAACAGGACACAGCTGATCACTTAGAAAGACCTGTGAGGCAACTGTTCCAATACTTATGCTCACATCAGATAGGGGTATGAAACTCTAAAAGTGCTGAACTTCTTAGCTGGTAAAACATCTAAGTGTTGAATCACCCAATAATAAAATGTGACATTCTGTAGTTTTGTCTTATATTCTTCTTTTAATCATATTTGTAAATGTCTTGACTCCACAGCCAACAGAGCAATTTTGTCTTTACTGTTCCAATACTTTTGAGGGCACTGTACATGAATCACAGTACCTTACTGCTGTGGTTTTTCTAGACATGCATTTTTTTAAGCAAGTAGGCACAGACTGGGCATTGGGCGAACTGGCATAATTCCCGGTGGCCTGGCAGCCAATTTGGCCTGCTGCCCTGTTTTTATTTCCCCCTTTTCCTTTTCCTTTATTAATATTATTATTATATAATTGCCTGTCAAATGTACTAAAGTGATTATTTCCGAATTTGCCATACGATAATAAATCTCTAATAAATCATGAATCGGTTAGTTGTGACTGGCTCCGTGCCTCCGCCAAATGGATTCAATCTAAATAATCAATGCAAGAGAGTCGAGAATGGAGTGGAAGTGCCCAGGTGGAGCATAAGCAAAAATACTGACTTGTTCAGTACTTCAAGTGGAGGTCTGTTTCATCTGTAAATAGGTTATTGTAGTTTTGTCTTTGTTTACTTGGTTAAGTATTAAATTGCTAGCAGCTGTTAGTAGTAGCAGTCCATTACTCATCACTCAAAATACTGTATGCTAAAGGACATCATTATTATCTATTGTAAAATTACAGAAGTAATTTAGCAGACAAATATTCACATCATTTTATAATAGGTTTAGTAAGAGATAGGGCACACAACAACACAACCCTTAAGAAAATTAGCATGGTTTTATTATTAAAGGTCCCATATTGTCAAAACTGAAATTTCCTGGCTTTTTTCATGATACCTGAGGTCTAGGGGCTATGTAACAATTTTCAAAACAGTCAGTCCACAGTAAAATGCACACAGCCTGCATAAAGTAGCTGTGCTTTTTCACGAGCCATTGTGACTTCCATAAAAATGTGACGTCCAAACTACTCAGTCACCACCCCGAGCACCGCCCACCATCCCATCCATCCTCCAGCCACAATTAATCAGGACAATGTACAGTATATACGATTACAAATGATTATAAATCGTCAGTTTGTTGTTTTACACACATGCACACAGACATTATTTCATACACGACAGTCGTGAGATGCAAGAAATCTTTAGATGCACCCATAACAACAGAAGACCACACTTTATTGAACCTTTTCTGATAAGAAGCGTGCACTGCAAACGCGAGCATTTTTGACGATCGTTTCTGTCCAGTCTGCTCGTTTTATCGCGTTTAACCACAGCTGTTGTGGGTTTTTTGTCTAGCAGTGGCAGCAGGTATGCAATCAGATTTCTAATTTGAGGCTGTATTACATCGATTCTGGCACCCAACATCATATATGTGACGTTCGACATATACCCAATTGTCTAGCGTTTTTGCGCTCTCCTAGTGTTAGCTACTTACCAAGCCTTTCCGTGTTTTGTTTTTAGTCTCCTGTATTGTTCTGCGTGTGTCACTCTCCTAGTGATAGCTGCCTTACAGAGTCTTGTTCTAGTTTAGACTAGTCTTTTCGTATTGCCTTGTTTCCTGATTCCAGCCTGTGTACCTTGGATTAACCCTTGTCTCGCCGCTCGGACTCTGTCTGTACCTCGTCTGTAATAGTGCTCGTGTTTCTGGATAACTCCTCTTGTCAAGCCCTCTGGATTCTGTTCGCCGATTGACGACCTATGCCAGCCCTAGAAATATTCTTGTGTTTTGCCCGTGCCATACCTGTTTGCTAGTGTTTCTACCCTGCCTGTGTCTGTTGACCACGTCTGTCAATAAAAAGCTTGCACATGGATCCGCACGCCTCACGCTTCTATCACTCTGTTATAAAAACCATGGCTAATTTTGATAATGCAATAACATGTTCATACATTCTTTATAGATTTTTCTATAAAGATATTGCCATGATGTAGCTATTATTGTACTCATTTTGACATTGGGCAATTTAGAAAATATAGTTATAGAAAATATAGTTTAGTTAAATCTCGAGTATTAAAGTCATGTGAGAGACATAGAGATATCAGGGGAAATGAAGAGACTGAAAAGGAAAATGTAAGCGAAGATGCAGTTCAGGAGAGAACTTTAAATTATTCCGCATACCCCCAGCCTAAGGATTTAAACCTTCTTTTTTTATGTGATGGCCATACGGTTGTCCTGTTTCAGAATTTGTTGTGGGTGTATGAGATGGCCTGGACGAGTGTGAGATTTCCTGGCCTGAAATTTTGTCCCAGTCCTCCCCTGGAACCAAGATTCAAATACACACATGATGTAACTGTATTTTATTAATTTATTTAATTGGCATATATTTTATTAATTGAATGGGCATAATAATGCATTCATCTAGGAATATGGTATTAATTTCCATGGTATCTCTAGACCAATTGGTTCCATTCTTTTTTCTTTTCTTTTCTAGGGGATGTCTGTTTGAGGCTTCCTTCACATCTAAGACACTTTGAATGTTGTTTTTTTTTTAAAGCGCCACCATCTGAAGTTATACATTGGTAGATACAAGGTTCCCAAAGGCCCTCTTCTTGTGACATATGTGTTCCATAACTAGATGTCTCAAACATTTCTCCAGAACTTGTGGCTTTACAGTCAGCTTTAGCTGAGGATTAGGCACTCCTGAAATTGATTTATTTCAGCACTAAAACTGTTTATTAAATATAATAGACCATCAAAGTTGTCAGTGGATGGAAGAGAGAAAAAGGGGGCCATCATCATTTACCACCAAAGTGAGCGCTTTTAAAAGAGGCAGTTGAAACGTCTTGGTTAAGGCTGAGGTACCACATGGTCTCAAATTACATGTGCATCTTTAACCAATTCCAGAAGAGGCTAAGGAATTTTTGTTCTAATGACATAGCCATTTACTGTAAATTTTTATTTTTCAGTGCTTTTTTCTTCTCTTTTAGCTTATAAATCTCCTCTAACCTTCTATTAACAGCACAAGAAATACAAATTATAAATGTATGATTGGTTAGCTTCAGTCAGGAAAAGATTTTCAAGTCACATAAAGTTAAATACAAGGAAGTAGAAAGAGAATGTTTATTGAACATTTCTCATATAATTTATCACACTTCTCCTCCCCCATATGAAAAGAGCAGCATATCTGTAACATACATTTCAGCAGCACACAAACATATCAGGACATTTCAACCAAAGTGGCCTCCTTCCAAATCTGGTAAGGACTAGTCTGTCCCGCATCAGGCATATCAACAAACAGAGCACGCCAAACTATGGGTGGTCCGATTATCATTATTTGTGTCTTAAACAAGCCTGGAATCTTTAAATACGTGGCAGATGCCAGGCACCCTTTTCTGCAGAGTAATGTGTGCTTCCAAATGTCCCAAACAGCTTCTTTATTTCAAGCAACACTTTCTTCCCATGATTAACAATTTGTGGAGGATTTTTAATTCCTTTAGATGATAAATAGTTCTTATTTTGGCCCACGTTATGACTTTGTGGTTAAACTACTGAGAGTTGAAATGTTAACATGAGTATTCTGACATTCTGTAAGGCACAGTGATGTTCGATGTGACAGGAAATTTCGGTCATGGATTAATGCGCTGTGACACCACTGTTTTGATAGCAAATTACTAACAAATGAAAGCAACTGCATTTGTAAAACTTTCCACAGCAGTTAGCTGTTTCTGTTTACGACATCCCATGGAGAATGACTTGATGTTGACACAGTTGTAGACATCATCTGTAATGATGTGTGTCACTGATGAAAGCTTTCAACACATATGCTTTTTAAGTCATTTATCAGAATGCATACTTCTAATCATCTGCAACATCTGGAATAACCATGGGATATGTAAACCAAAGTGAAGACAGAGAGAAAGCATGCATAGTGGAATGTAAACTTTAAGTGTGGTATTTTTATGGAGAGTTTCAGTGTAAGAGGCATTATGGGGACCATATTTTGTATGTTTATTATAGTTGTTTACTGAGGCAATTATCACTATTTTAGTTGCTTACAATTAGAGGTTTGTTCTAAATGTTAAACTAAGGCACAACTTCCTGCACCGTTTATGCTACTTGCATGAATAATACCCAAAAACATGTGGCTTGTTGAGGAGAGTTGTACTATTACATTTCTAACTGATTAGATTTGTGATTTTTTTACCTGGTGGATGATGTTTAATAATAAATGTAATTTTAAAAAAATTAATTATTTTCTATTTTAGTTGTTTAGTTGTGTTTTTTTTTTTTTTTTTACAGGCAAGCATACTTACAATAAATAAATAAATTGTAAAATTACAAGATGTAATTACAATCCAAACACATTAGAAGTGGTGGGGTGGTATATTTCCAAAGGGGTTTTGTCAATTTAAATTACCTCAAAAACAAACTCTGGTCATAAGGCTTATATGAATTGATGACAGTGATGCCATCATAGAATGTAATCATAGAAAAATGCAACAAAAGATAATAAAAATGCCGCCAAGTCAAAAAGCGGAGCAGCAGACATGTGGAAGAATTCAGAGTGAGCTTTGGGAAGACGTCCAGGAATGAGAAGACGTTATCGTCG
Organism: Onychostoma macrolepis; assembly: GCF_012432095.1. NCBI lineage: Eukaryota > Metazoa > Chordata > Actinopteri > Cypriniformes > Cyprinidae > Onychostoma > Onychostoma macrolepis. Next base: position 25,845,606 of record NC_081160.1, read on the forward strand.
GTCCCCATCAGGCCTGAGTTATGAGAAGCATCAGTGATCTCTTGTTCTTTGTGCAGAAATCAAACGTCCTATCTTCATATTTAATGCAGCACACTCATAAAAAAGCACACAGATGCAGGGATGCATGCGGGGGAACGGGGACGTGCTCATGCCCACTCTTGTGTAAGGGAGCTTGGAGATTGAGAAGACAAGAAGTCTGTCAGGTTGAAGCTCGTCGCAGATGGTTTAATCAGACAGGTGGCACAGATTTCTCACCCATCACCACATAATCTGCAGACTTTTTCTACATGATTTTAGAGGAAACCCTGTTGATCAGAATTATAATGCATTAAATGAAACTAAAAGTACAGTTTTAACAATACAATATTAATTTATGAAGTAGATATTTACTTTTTTACTTTATGGTGCTTCCATTTTTAAAACTGGTTGCAAAGATGCTAAGGTTTTTCATGCATAATTACTTACTTTTTGGCCCAATTCAGAAGAGTTTGTATCTGTGGTCTCTAGATATGACTCAGGTCCCTCCGCTATTGTAAAATGATGAGATTTTTTTTGCTTGTTTTTTTCATCCAGTGGATGAAATACAATCATTTATAAAAAAGTATATATATATCATATCTCTCCTTAACAAGTCTCATTATTCGAGGTCTCATTCATGTCTGTAACAAAAACATTCAGAACATTTCATGTGCCAAAGTTTATGATTCTTGCTGTTGCATCCAATTTGATCAATAAGGAGTTAGAATTGCTCTAAGAATAAGATTTTATGAACACTTCATAGAATAAAACTAGGCCTATAATCATAATCATGGCGCTCAGTAGGGCAAATTCTTGTGTTTTGTTAAGTATGAAAACCTCCCTTGTCTCATGAGAAATATCCACAGCGCTACACATCCATGCCCTGTGTAACAGTATAAATCAATGCTATTGATAAAATTTAAATGGCATAACTGCAGCTCTTTGAACCTTTACATATGAATTATTACATAGTTTTGTTTAAGAAAAAAAAAGATAAAATAAGGATCTCCCACCACTATGGTGAGTTATAAACCTTTATTATACATGTCACCACTTCATCTTCAGGATGACTGCTAGGTTAGATAAGCAAAGAGAAAACGCCTACGCTCTTTACCCAAAACAAACGCACTGAAACGCAGCTCCTCAGCACGAACAGAACTCTATGAGTCCTTCAAAAGAGAATGAGTGATACAGACTGATCCGAAACAGCTGGATGGCTCTCTTGAGCAACAAGGGGCCAGTGACACACTAGCCTGACTCTGTGTTTTAAATATAAACACGTGGGCTTCCCTGTTCCTTTTGATCGCACTTTCCATTTTGAAAAAGTGCCATTTATAATCAGCAGCCTGAGGTGATAACCCTTTACAGATGCTTGTGTTAAAGTCCAATGCAAGGCATTCCACGCCTGTTTGAGTATGGTGATGACACTTTTTATAAAAGCATGTGTTCTGTTCCATGCAGGGGTTACATTTGAACAATGCTAGACTGAAGTGAAGGACCAGATGGATACAGACAGAGCACAGGTATTGGTTGAATGTTTCTAGGTCCTGTTTTCCCTCAGATTAACCTCAGAACACATCTGCTTCCTGGTGCAGGGTGAGTGAAAGCACAGTCGAGCAGCTGTCCACCTCACTGAGCCGACTGCAGTGAACTGACCTTGAACATTTGACCGCAGTAAAACTAAGCCTTGGATTATTTCAAGAAGCATTTGTTCGTTTAATATCAGGAGCTCTATCTTAGTAATCATATTTAGGCAAGTAAAATTTTTTCTTTATGTAGGTTAAGGCTTTGATTTTCTTTAACATTATTATCCTATGCCCTATTCTATTGGTTTCTTCATTATATTAAAATCCTAATACATTTGGTAAAACTTTACATTAATATTAGTTAATTAATTAGGTATAATTAAACTATTTTTACATCTTATTTTGATCTGTTAATGTCAATTTCGTAATCATTGTGCACATGTGTCATATTACTGTTTAGTAACTTAAAATTTTCATCATATATAAATGTTAAATAATTGAAAATGTTAAAATATATTGGTATATGTAGTAAAATAAATATTAGATTATGAACCTTCAGAGAAATTCTATAAAATGATTGTTAATACTGTTAGTTGCATTAACTAACGCTACTAATTATTATCTGTAATTTATTTAATTCATTTTGTTATTGCTATCATCACTTTCACAATTTTTGTTGCCAAAACACTACCCCCAATTTATATATATATATATATATATATATATATATATATATATATATAAATATATAATATAAAGATTTCACGCATATATTTTTAATATACGCACCCTGTTTTTGTTTTGTTTTTTTGCCTGAATAATCCCAGTGAAATCCACTGTATCTGAAGTAATTTTGTTTGTTTGTTTTGTTTTTTTAATTATAATTTTTTTTTAGGAGCCTATTAGAGACTGCATAACATGGAGCAGTATTACAATGATTTGGACTTTGAAAAAATTTCCATCCTTTAAAGTCCACATCAAAAACCTAAACTAAAGTGACCTGAGGATTACAAGATTGAGGTAAAGCTGGGCTAAATGACTCATGGCGTTCCTGCTCAGAAGTTGCCACAAAGCTCTTGGACCCAATGACTTTGAAACCGAGCAGCTGATGAAAGCTTAAGGTCCGTTTACAGCTGTGCAGATGTGCAGCCCATGCATGTAACACGCATTGCTGGAAACATATAAAGTTTGGTGAGACCAGCTGCATTCTTTACATTCTACTCAAATAAGTATAAGAAACCTTTGTAGAGGTTTTAGAATAAAAAGAAGCTTACTAAAAGAAGCTTTGGTGCTCTGATGTTGAAAGGCCATTTAGAGACATTCAAGCCAAGTCTGTTTTACGCCAACGTCTCTCTGGACTGCATTGAGACTAATTAGAAACTTCAGATAACATTGAGGCTGTACTGAAAGATCATTGAGGGGACTTTCCCTCTCCAACAGAGAAAGAGCAATGAGGAGTTGGTGGTTAGCTTGGACGCAAATGAGTGGCTCAGAGGTCAACATAGCCAGTGCAGTTGATTTGAACAGTTAATGCGTTTAACAGTTTCTAACTAGATCGTTTCCAACCTCCTGGCTTCTTACATGATGTTACCATGAAGGTATTGATGGAGTGACCAAAATCATAACCTACAGGAGTCTCTCTGTCTCTCGCCGTCATGCGCTGCAAATATTTCTGTCTCGTAAAGTCGGCAGTCGCACCAAGTTCAAAGAGTGCACTTTCTTCTGAGGGTGGGCACTTTGGCCCCGTGTCGAGAGTCTGACAATGCCTATAGAAGATTTACAAGTCTATGAAACGAGTTATCAGATAAAACATTCATCTGAGAGCGAGACAGAAGCAGGAACGGTAAGCTAAGCAGCCGCGAGGTGTAGGGTGAAGGAAACCAGAGAGATATGAGAGAGGTGAAGCGAGGAGACATAGACTTGAAGAGAGACCGAGCGTTCTCAATAACGAAGATCACTTTATCATCCTTTTCCATCACAACCATTCTCTATTCTCATCCCATCTGGATGTTTCTCAAAATAAACATTTATTGACCTGAAAAATTCTCTCTCTTTTCTGGAGATATCAGATAACTCAATCCATCAGTCCACAGACCACAAAATTATACAGCTAATACTCCATCCACCAGGCAGCTCGATATGACTAAATGTGAAAATCAGCGAAAAGAAGCAGGCCTGAGACATCCCGGCACCAAATAATTGAACGTTAAGATGCAATTGAATGAGCAAGACCTGTCAGTTAGGCTCAAAATGAAACAACAGTAATGTCAAAACGGGCAAATGAACACACATCTGGTAGAAAGATGTCCTCTTATTTGTCTAGGTGGCTTGCGGTAGCCAGGCTTATCCTGACAAAGCTATTCCTTTCTAAATAGATATAAATTATTTAACATCGAAAGTCTGCCTAAGTATTCCTGATGAATGATATCGGCTAGCGTTGAGGAATTTTGAGAACTCTAATTGCGAAATGACAGTGGGAGGATTCTGTAAATGTGGGCTGGATATCATGTTTTTGCCCTGATTCTCTGCTAGTTGGATAAATCCCTTAGTTATAGTTAAAGATGTTGTGTTGATGTTGGGTTACAATCTAAGCTAAATTGACATGGTGATGGTGAGGTGAGGCATTAACAGTGGAATAGAATGGGGAGATTTTTGTTGGATTTGAAAGCAGAAATGTGAATTTATAATTATTTTGAACTATAAAGTTGTTCTGGCCATTTTTACAGTCGTTTTAGGTTTATTGCATTTAATTGTCATGGCTACAAAGTTGTAAAGTTAATGTCTTGTGGCTAAAGTATAATAATTTTATGTTTACAGATTGGCTTTAGTAGCTTCCATATGAAATGCATCACTGTAACCCAGATTTTAAGAAACGTAGGGTTGAAAACAAGTTGAAATTTTTATGTTATACAGGTGCATCTCAATAAATTAGAATGTCGTGGAAAAGTTCATTTATTTCAGTAATTCAACTCAAATTGTGAAACTCGTGTATTAAATAAATTCATTGCACACAGACTGAAGTAGTTTAAGTCTTTGGTTCTATTAATTGTGATCATTTTGGCTCACATTTATTTAACAAAAACCCAAATCTCAACAAATTAGAATACTTCATAAGGCCAATAAAAAAAAAAAAACATTTTTAGTGAATTGTTGGCCTTCTGGAAAGTATGTTCATTTACACTATATGTACTCAATGCTTGGTAGGGGCTCCTTTTGCTTTAATTACTGCCTCAATTCAGCGTGGCATGGAGGTGATCAGTTTGTGGCACTGCTGAGGTGGTATGGAAGCCCAGGTTTCTTTGACAGTGGCCTTCAGCTCATCTGCATTGTTGGGTCTGGTGTCTCTCATCTTCCTCTTGACAATACCCCATAGATTCCCTATGGGGTTCAGGTCTGGTGAGTTTGCTGGCCAGTTAAGCACACCAACACCATGGTCATTGAACCAGCTTTTGGTACCTTTGGCAGTGTGGGCAGGTGCCAAGTCCTGCTGGAAAATGAAATCAGCATCTCCATAAAGCTTGTCAGCAGATGGAAGCATGAAGTGCTCTAAAACTTCCTGGTAGATGGCTGCGTTGACTGTGGACTTCAGAAAACACAGTGGACCAACACCAGCAGATGACATGGCAGCCCAAATCATCACTGACTGTGGAAACTTCACACTGGACTTCAAGCAACATGGATTCTGTGCCTCTCCACAATTCCTCCAGATTCTGGGACCTTGATTTCCAAATGAAATGCAAAATTTACTTTCATCTGAAAAGAGGACTTTGGACCACTGAGCAGTCCAGTTCTTTTTCTCCACAGCCCAGGTAAGATGCTTCTGACATTGTCTCTGGTTCAGAAATGGCTTGGTAGCCCTTTTCCTGAAGTCGTCTGAGCGTAGTGACTCTTGATGCACTGACTCTAGCTTCAGTCAATTCCTTGTGAAGCTTTCACAAGTGTTTGAATCAGCTTTGCTTGGCAGTATTTTCAAGCTTGCAGTCATCCCTGTTGCTTGTGCACCTTTTCCTACCCAAATTCTTCCTTCCAGTCAACTTTGCATTTAATATGCTTTGATACAGCACTCTGTAAACAGCCACACCTTTCAGTAATGACCCTCTGTGACTTACCCTCTTTGTGGAGGGCGTCAATGTTCGTCTTCTGGATCATTGCCAAGTCAGCAGTCTTCTCCATTATTGTGGTTTCAAAGATGGTCATTAATTGAAACTCAAATGTAAATATTCTAATATTTTGAGATACTGATTTTTGACTTTCATGAGTTGTAAGCTCTAATCATCCAAAATAAAAATAAAAAACTTTTGAAATGTTTTACTTTACATGCAATGAATCTAAAATCACTTTCACTTTTTGAAATAACTTACAAGAAAAAATGAACTTTTCCACGACATTCTAATTTATTGAGATGCACCTGTATATTAATATATTTTTAAAATGTTAGTGGTAATCAACATTATGCAAAATGAGCTTATCTTGTATTGAACACACAATATTTCTGCCTTAAAGAACAGCGTAAGCCTCATAAAACCATAGGAGATAAAAGTATGGCTAAAGTTGTTCTGCAGTGTTAAAACTGGCATGAACAATCCTGGAGAGACAGATAGAGATGGAAAGAAATGACTTTGTGGAATGCTGGAATTTCACAGGTTTTGGAGTGAAAAGAATGTGGTTGAATACACAGATTCAGATCTGAGTAGGAAATGGAAGCATGTCTGAACAGAAGTAGGAAGAAGCATCCAGCCAATAAGTACATGGTTTGAGTGTCACTCCTCAGTAGCTTCAGGGTCTGACCTATAATGATATAATTTATATGCTGAATATTACAGACTAACAAACAAAATAAAACGCATGGGAAATGGTTTGCCACAGGGTGATGTTCTGGAATTACATGTTGTTTACTTAAGGAGGTATCAGAAGATTTTCAGAAAAGCCCAGAAGCGACAGTTAGCATTCAGCCCGACCAAATATATTTTATTTTAGTCATACAGATAGTTTCCCTATTTGAGACATGTGAGACATCTAATACAGATCAAATACATGCCATTGTGACATGAATGACATTTTAGAACTGATATTTGTGTGTGCTACTTTTCTAAAGTTTCATGAATTTGTAGTTTAGTTTTAGCGAATATTTTACTTTTTAAATTATCACTAAAAGCCATCATTTAATGCTGTAGATCCATCCAACTATCCATCCGTCCATCAATTTAAATTCATTACACCCTTATAGGTTGTGTTAAATTTTGATTAACTTATTAAAAAGCTTATTGCTGTTAGGTTATCAAAGCAATTTCTACAGTTTGTAAAGTTTTGGTGTCAGATTTGTGCCTAGCAGTGGCATATCAACATACAATTTAACACATACAGGCTAAACATTTATATATTACTATAAGGTGAATGGCATTTTCTATTTTTCTATTTGTACAGCGTTTTTATCATCGATAGGTAGGTACTGTAGCTCAAATGAAATACACTGCTTTTGGTTCCACATTTTGTGTGCATGATGAGATATTTACATATTTTCATTCATGATATATATATTTTATCATTATGTTTCCTGAGAATCAGGAAAGTTCCCAGCAGCATGCACTGAGCAGCATGAAGAGACACATGGAGTTTACTGGGAGACAGATTAAGTGAGCATATCAAATAGAGAATAAAAGAAGTATGTGGAGTGCATACAGTCCTTCTTTAGCGCATCCACTCGTGTTTCCTGTAATCAACTGAATACTTGACGCCACAGCTCTCCACCTCGCGTCTCTCAACATGCATGCATGAATAACTCCATAGAGATAACGTTTAAGCCTCACTGAACCGCCACTCCATTTACCGCAGCTAAACTCTCTCTCGTTTTCCTTCCTTACTCATTCCACTTTTAACACCGCACCTACTGTGAATAGGCTCCTAACTCCCCCCACCCACCCCTTCAAATGCAACAACCGCTTTTGTCTCCCAAACACTTAACTGCCACTTTTTTCATAAGTGTTAGAGCACCTCTCCACATGTACAGGCGGAGGGAAAAAAGCAGAGGGTGGAAAGATATCTTAAAACATGACCCCTTAAAAGGATACGCGTCATCTGGTCTTTTGTGTTGGGTTTGGATGATGGAGACCAGGTGCAGTACATTCATCTATGAGGTGTGTGTGTGTGTGCATGTGTTGGACTTGGCTGAAACAGAGTGAAGCTTCAGTTTGACCCATGAAATACTGAATGTCAGAGAAACTGAGTTCTTTATTGAAATTATCGAAAAGGTTCACAGGGCAAAAGATAGATTGAAAATGGCCCCAAATTAAAACGTAGTTGGAAATTTCTGTTGTAAAGTTTTGTAATGTTTATGAAATGCATGGGTATGGATTTTAATGTCTGTATAATAATAATAATAATAATAATAATAATATACATACCAGTAAATCACAGAAAAGACTATTAATGTTCCAAAAGATTTCTATTTCAAATAATTGCTGTTTAACAGCAGCACAACATTGCTAAAAAAATAAATAATAATAATTTTCTTGAGCAGAAAATCAGCATATTAGAGTGATTTATGAAAGATCATGTGACACTGAAGACTGGAGTAATTACTGTGCTGAAAATTCAGCTTTACCATCACAGGAATAAATTACACTGTAAAATATATTAAAGTATGAAATGGTTATTTTAAATTGTAATAATATGTCACATTATTACTGTAAATATTACACTATTTTATTGTATTTTTAATCAAATAAATGCAGCCTTGGTGAGAGACCAAGAGACTTAAGAGACTTCTTTCAAAAACTTACAGACAAATCTTACAGACCACAGTATATATATATATATATATATATATATATATATATATATATAACTTTTGCTCACAGAAAAAAAATAAAGCTGTGAATGACTGCAAATAACATTTCTACAATTGCATTGATACATTTTGTGTGTGTGTTTTTGCGTGATTCTGCGTTCACACCACTAGGTGTCAGTAGACAGGGTGTATATCAACTTTTAGGAATCAATAACAGTTGAAGTAATTGTTTGAAATTGGTCCCGAAATTCCTAGCTGAGTTGTTGTTGTTGTTGTTTTATTTATATATTTATTTTTCTTTGAACAGTTTACTAATGTTTATGGCATGTTTGCGAGAGTGGATTTGAACTTTTTTTTAACGTGTTCTCAGTTTAACTGTACACATTTTGACTTTTAACCTCGAAATAACAGGCTAAAACATCAAAGATTATTGCTTGGTGCCAAAAGCTTCAGATATAGCCACGAATGAGTGGTTGCAAATATACACTTCTCTTTGTATATGTGTGATGAAAGTCGCAATGTAAAGGGCTGTAATGGATTCTAGGTCAGCAAAACAACACCTGTTGAACGCATAAGAGTGGAAAAGAGGAGAGAAAAAGGGAAACAGAGAGTGTTCACTGTATGGCTGCCTTTCGACATTTATAAGAGCCAATAAGATATATCACCCACCAAATTTAGTTCCAGATTCTCTTTCAAAAAGGCCATGGAAAGAAGGCTGTTCGATTTAATTCTCCTCTCCTTTAAGTATATTTTGGCCACAAATGTGTTTTGATAGGCCTCTGGAAGTTAATGAAAATAGGCTGGCATGTTTAGTTTGGTGGGACAGCCCAGTTTGGAGAGTATGAATCTTTTAATCAGCACATGGGTCAACTGAATGTCTACGCTAGGATTGTGTCCTTGGCCAAGACATGTGAATGCTCAACCTCAGTCAGATTTATAAGGTGGTTATTACTGAGTCAGAATGTATGTGTATTGGTATATTTGTATATCTGTGGGATCGTGCTTGTGTGCGTGTGTGTTAAACCGCCCTCATTAAAAAGAGATGACATATATAATCAATGTGCAAGATTGTTAAATTTAGACGTGTAGAGTATATGGTTAAGCTGACGGAGACTTTTGCTCCTCTGTTCTGTTTCCAAACTCACCATGTTTTTGTCTCTCATGCCTCAAACATCAAGGCAGATTTGCTCTGTACAAGCCTGGTGTAATTTAAAAAGCTAAATTAGAACAAACAAACGAAAGCAAGTAGTAAAGCACTATTAGAAGTGCTCATTGCCCCCGTCTCATTTGGTTGGCCTAGATAAAAATGGCAAAAGCCTACTGGCAAAAGTTCCCTCGCAAATTGATTGAGCCCTTAACCCAAACCCTTAAAGGCTTGGCAGTCAATCAGCCATTATGGAGGACACTTTTGTCCTAAGTATGACAGCAAAATGGGCCAACACGTGAATGAGACAGATGAAAACATCTACAGCGTTATATCGCCCCCTTCTGGTGAACTACTCACAGCACTCCTATGCCTGGTCACTTCCAGAATCATGTTTGACCTTTCAGCATTTAGATCCGGCCACCTCAGGAAACCCCCTTAACAATCTTCTCAACCTCAGCTGAACTGCACTGTGCTGCAGAACCTACTGCAACCATCTACTGTATGCATTCCAGCAGCGTTTGGTTTGGACAGGGCTGCTCGAGCACATCTGGGACTGGTTTACAAAATCCCAAGTCCCCACACTTTCAGTTTAAATGTTAAAATTCGTTTCCACGCTATAAATGAAGGTTAGGTCTGTTTATTTGAGTTGCAGTCTTCAAAATTATACAAGACCATAACTGACCGTTTCCATATTTTTGTGATGAATCTGATTTACTGTTGTAATGTGGCAAACCGGGATAAAATAAATATGGCTTTGCTGATGGGATTAGATTAGTTAGGTTTGGTTGAGGCTTGTGTCCTTCCTTACCAAGGTTGGAAGCAAATCAGAATTTAAGATTCGGATATTGGTAAATTCATGAGTTGGAATTTGAATAAAATTGACTGTTATTATTATTAGTTTAATGTAAAAAAACAAACAAAAAATCCCCATCAACTATAGTTGTTGAACATATCAATTCTATTTAAAATTCTTTAAATTTAATTTAGAATTAAATTGTGCATCCTCTTTGACACATCAGTTCAAATTCAGGAACTGAATTATAATTCAAGAGGCATTTCATTTCAACAATTGTTCAAAACATATTCAATGAATCCCAAGCCAGAAGTATTTATTGCAACCACAAGGGGGCAGTATAAGAACACTTGATCTGCTCTTCGGGCAGTTGCTTTAGATTTATGCGCTTGTTCCCTGGGAGGGTAATCAGCAGGTTGTCAAAGAAGAATCATGCATCACTCATCAGGGAGCGCCCTCTCTGTCCTTTCCTTCTCCTACCAGTCCTGTTCCAGCCTATATTCGGAGGATAAAGCCTTTAGCTCTTTAGCTTGGTAAGCATGTTCAGAAGATTACTAATAACCTGTGTATACGATTATAGTTGAAATTTTTTTTTTTCAATACAGACCCCAAGAATATTGAACAAGAGGATAGCGCAGAGTCTTTGCATGCACGGATATTGCAAGACATTAGTGGTAACGTTATTGTTGTTTTTTTTTTTTTTGTTTTTGGCTAAATCACGTTTTAGATAGGATGTAAACAACAACAGCTTAAAAATAACTGCATTTACTATGTACAGATAAGTGCAACGGTAATATGTTTATTGTTCTTTAATTCTAACATTATAACATGAATTGCAGTGAAACTGTTATACAGTTGAATTTATTTATACCATAGTCCCACAGAGTTGCACTATTTGTGGCGGCATATATATTCAAATTCATTCTCTACCAGCGGGAGGCGCTGTTGGAGCGAGAGAGAGCGAGGTTTCCCCGGTAACGCTGTACACAAAGCAGCTCTGCTCACAAATGCTGCTTTATCAGACATTATATGCAAGATGAAATGAAAATGACATCCAAAATTTTCTGAAGACAGTCGGTTTTCATCAGAAATACAGTGATATAAAAACACCCGCACCAGGTTTTGATTTTGCAATGTGCAGTGCTCAACCAAGCGTTCTCCTCACCCGCCAACCATTCGAATTTCCATATGCCATATTATTTTAATGAAAATCTAATGATCCATTGAGCATACATAACTCATTACAAGAGGTTTAAAATGAAACTGCAATCGACCTATAACTGTCATATCTGTAACACTGTATCAGCAGGTACTTTTCTCCACATGTTTTGGGAATGTCCAATTGTGGACATTCCCAAAATCTATGTGGAATCTATGGACTCAGTTGAACTCTATGAATTCTGTTTTGTAATTTTTTTACTACAAATTGAAATTGTTGATGGTCTGTTGTCCCCCCCCCCCCTGTTGTTTGGGGATCCTGAGTGGATGTTTTGTTGATTAAAAAAAAAAATAATAATTCTAATGGACCACTTTGTGATGTCACAAATACAGGAAAACAACTTTGTAGTCCAAATGAGCCGTTCGTTGTAGTTTTTGAAAAGGGATTTTTTTCAAACGGAATATCTCCCTTTGGAGTGGACTTTGAGATTTGTAACTTTGTAGATATTTTTATGCCCAAACATATACACTACAACTGACAAAAATTCAAAAAGTGAAAAAGCATAATAGGACCCCTTTGGCATACTTGGCATGAAAACTCTGAAAAGACAACAGCAAATAATTATTTCCCCTTTGCTTAAGCCATTGTATAATATTTATCAAAAATCACTTTTATGAGGGAGCGGATATAATTGGAATAGTCTCAAGGCCAGATGATTGTTCAAATGTCCTCATGAGAATCATGAAAAAGAATCATGTATGTTTCCATGAGTGCCTACAGTGAAGTTCATGTTGGTAAGAATTTCTCAGTGTAAAGAAGATTAAAAAAAAATAGGGGGCTGGGAGCCAGTCAGGCTCTTCAGTCTAAAGTGCTGTCCTTCTAAAATGGGGCTGAAAAGAGGTTTTTAGTTAGTGCCAGATTGCATTCCATACAGTTCATTACCCAGCACTTACAGAGAGGACAAAGGTATCCCTTTGTATTATACATTCAAGGCTGACAGGACAAAATTCCATTTCAAGTCAGAGGTGCAGAAGGGAGATGCCAGTTGAGGGGTGCAAAAAAAAAAAAAAAAGATTTGGTTGCACCCTGTCAGGTGAAGTTGTATGGGGGACTAGGCTACCCTTTTACTTTCTTCATCAAATGGGAACCGCACACTTTTTTACTGCGAAAGCTACAGGCATGAAAGAGCTGAACATATGCAAGGGCGAATGTGTGAAAGCTCAGATGAAATCAAGGATGTTAAACTTTCATTCAAATGCAGAACTCAAGCTTTTTTTTTTTTTTTTTCAAGGTTGGGGTGACGTGTAAAACTGAAAGATTCCATTGAAATATGAGTAGTGTGCCGATTGGTATACTAGCATAGCATTTCACAAGCATGCGGCATGGTGTTATATTCAATCAAATCGTTCTAGACAAAGACGCAGGACCTTATGCATCTGCCAATATGAATATTTCAATCATTATTTACCACCCCCCATTATCATAAGCTTACTGAAACATCAATGATATTTATACTGTTTGTAAAACTGACTAAATCTGCATCAGGGCAGGTGTCACACTTTATGTACATTACTAAATATTTCAATTTATCAGCAAATATATTTATAATTTAAATTCTATATTTATATAGATGTTAAAAATTATTTGATCTCCACATTTATACATATAACATATAAAACATGAACCTAAAAAAATATATAATGTACATTTTAAATCTAACTTCATTATTGTTGTTTTATAATTATCACTCTCTAGAATACGTTAAGCAGTAGTTCACCCAGAAATGAAAATTAGGCATCTCAAGATGTTGACGAGTAGTTTCTATTTCATTATTATGGGTTATGGACTGTGTTTTGGATGGACAGGTTTATGGATGTTTTGGCTAGATGCAACAATTTATATTTAATATGGCTTAATGATGAGTTTGTGTCTTTCAGACACGCAGGTTTTCACTTTGCAAGACATTATTCTTGCTCTTTCTGACGGCACCCATTCCCTGCAGAGGATCCTTTGGTGGGCAAATAATGTAATGCTCATTTATTTTTAATTTTTTGGGTGAACTATTGCTTTAATCCAGATTAATCAATGATATTCAGCAGGCAGATACTTCCAAATTTCTGTTGTTCATCCATGGCACTGCTGTACCTGTGTATCAATCCATTCATCCAGATAATCATGCGAAGTTCACATCTCTTCACATGTGTTTGTCTTGTTAGGCTGATTGTTTTGTATGTAATGGACTCTATTTTTTCTTATTAGAAACTTTAACAGACTGTGATCTGTGGCCAAGAAAACCCAACTTGAACTACAAGTTTCTCCAGTTACTCGCCCAAAAAGAGCACCTCTGGTAATCTTTGTAAGGTGCTGTTTTAGATAGCTGGTCATTCTTATCTCACTGAAGATCCAATTTAGTTCCTTTCCAGCTTTGGGGTCTCCAGATGGGTTTGTCTGATTTATTAGTTCTTACTTGGCCCACAATAACACAAGGATAAGACTCTGTTTGGTATCCAGTCAGAAGTACAGGTATATGCCTGCAAATGCTTATGAAGTTGTTTATGAACATTGGTGAAGTTCTACGTGTTTGTTTGTTTATTTGTTTGTTTTTTAGCCTGTGATAGACACTCAATCGAAACTAGAAGGTTATGTTATGAGGCCAGTGTTGCTCTGATATTTTTAATCGTACTGAATTTTGACAACATTTCATACTCATTGCTTGACCTTGTAGATTCAAAGCTAGGGTAAAATCACTGCCGTAAAAATACAACAATACAATTTAACAGGGCTCAAGAGGACATTCACAGCTCACATAAATTGCACCATCATTTTAATCAGGATAATGACTGTAGTACTGAGTGATATGATTCCGCAATTTTCTAATGTTAGTGATTACACTCTAGATGGCACATCATGTTATATTGTTGGAGATTATTGGTGCATACTAATAGTGGATATTTGATGAGAAAGGTTATGTAAGCCTATGTAAACTCTAGCCTTGTCTTTATGTCTGCTGCCCTTACATCAAAACCGTCAAGCAAATCACAGTTCAAATACAGAGGCTGTATATGTCATACAATATGTAGCTTGTTTAACCTGCTAACATTAAATAAACATTCCTGTTATTACACAACCAGCAAATGAATAATACATAAAACAAAGAATATGGGCAGATCTAAGACAACGTCATCTTTACAGCAAGCAAAAAATTTCACCATCCCCCCTTTTTTTTTTTTGATGGTCAGACTGGTCTGGATTCATGCTTGCTGGACTGATGGTTTTACAGATTTGAGCAGTGCTGTTATTGCTACTTTAAAAAAAATACAATTTCATATTTTTTAATTAAATGATTAAATAGCAAACTTTGTTGCCATGTAACTAAATTAATTTAAAAAAATGTTTTTGAAGTACTAAAATTACTAAAACTAAAATTGGAATAAAAATTAATTTAAAGACAAATTAACACAAACAAACAAAAACAGATCAAACAAAACTAATAAAAATGACAAAAGCACATATCAAAATTGCATATATGAAGAGTTCAGATGCAAAAGCCTCTGAGTGCCATCTGAAATTTTCTTCTAAAATGTGCATTTTTCTCAGGCTCCTATATTTATGTTCAGTTATTTCACTTTAATTGCATAGAAAAGGACCTATATATTGCCATTAGAGTAAATTAACTGAACCTAAACATAGCAGCCTGATAAAAATGCTCATTATAGATGAAAATTTCAGATGGCACTTAGAGGCTTTTGCATCTGAACTCTTCCTATATATATATATATATATATATATATAACTGAAAATAGATAGATAGATAGATAGATAGATAAAAATGTACATGTCAGGGAAATGAAGGAATTTAATTGGAGCTAATTAGTAGATGGACTCCTCTGTTTTATTCCCTTTTCTTCAGATCAATATATTTCTTCAGGCACACTGCTCTGCAGAACACGTTCCCTACACACTGCTGAGTAGACACGTGTGTCGTCAGATCAAGAGAAGAGCTGAGAGAATGTGAGGGCTCATGTTACAGGGGAAGGTAGAGATTCTCCATCTCTCTGCTGCGGCTGATCCTGCCTGATAACAGAACCAAAGATTCATTTTCAAATCCTTGCTAAATCCTTCCATTTTCTGTCAGGCAGTATTTTTCATGTTTCTTGGTCGGAAGGCTTGGGACCCTATCCAGTACATCTCTCAGAGGTGTTAAAAAGGCGTCTGATATCTAGCACTGGTTTTGAAGTATTTAATACGGAATATTAATGTCAGCTGGAAGAACACACCTCAAGTCTTCCTGTTTTATTGGACCAGAGGACGTTTCCTCCCAGACGGGTTTATAAAGCATGAGTGCTTATTAAGTTGTGTGATCTTGAAAATTCAGTACGAGGATAAAACAGGCATCTGAATTAAATGCTAGGCCAAGAAATGTTTCTGCAAATTGTTCTGTAGGAAGGGTGGCACAGTTATTTTTTAAAATGTTTAAAGAAATCTCTTTTGCTCATCATGGCTTTATTTATTTGATTAAAATGAGTAAAAACAGTAATATTATTATGATTTATAGTAACTTTTTTTATTTCAATATATTTGAAAAAATAATCAAATATATAATCAAGATTTACTCTAGTCTCATATGTTGCGCATATTGATATTTGTTTTGGTTTGAGAAGATCATGAAAGTATTAATTTGTTTGGTGAGTTGGAGTGGGGAGAAAACTGATGAGAAGGAATAGCTGGACGTTTTGCATCAGATCACTAAATTATGCACCAGGATGTCTGCTTGCATCAAATGTTTCTGCAGATGCTTCTATATGGGAGAGTGAACCTGATGCCAGACTCGTGAGAAACACTTCCAAAGGTTTGGATTTTTTTCTGAAGGAATACTCAGGTCTATAGAAGCCCTAGAAAGGAGCTTGAGTCCACTGAAGATACTGGATACAGGACACTACTTTCGAAGGACTTTCTTTACATACTAGTGGTATTGTTGCAATATATAGCAAACTAAAAATATTTATTATAATTTAAATGAATTTCTTAGCAGCAACACTATAATAAATTGCATAGCTTTTTGGTACCAATGGACTGAAATATTAATATTATTATAAAGTAATAATTTCTATGCCAGCATTTTAAGTCAAATCAAGACACGCTTATTTGTATAGTGCTTTATACAATAGAGATTGTTTCAAAGCATCTTTACAGTCAACACAACAGGAAAGTAACAGAATAAATGATGCAAACTTCACAAA
This sequence comes from Onychostoma macrolepis, assembly GCF_012432095.1. Taxonomy (NCBI): domain Eukaryota; kingdom Metazoa; phylum Chordata; class Actinopteri; order Cypriniformes; family Cyprinidae; genus Onychostoma; species Onychostoma macrolepis. The sequence goes on from NC_081160.1 coordinate 25,862,276, forward strand.
TGAGAGAAATCTAAATTCTACAGCTGTAGCAAGGCATTATTTTCATTATTCAGTTCCAGTCAGTTCAGCGTTGGTTCATTTCTGTTCAATAACTGTGTAAAGTTAGTTCTGAAATGAGCAAAATGCAACGATACTACTGAAGACAGAAATAAAGTGTCACCAGAGATTGTTGGCATCTAACTAAAAGAAAAATGTTTACTTTGAAGTACTAAAACTAGAATAAAAAAAATCAAACAAAAAAGCGCATATAGAAAATAAAAAATAAAAAATAAAAGCCAGTTTGAAATATTAATAATGATAATAGTATATAAATAATACTAAAATAACACTGGATTTGAGAAAAGTTCGTTGCAGCAGACACGTTCAGCTCATCAGTTCAATGTTGATTCAGTTCAGTTCAATAAAAATATCGATGTTGCAAAATTCATCAATTATCAACAAATTATATATATATATATATATATACGCACATTTCCATGTAGTTTGTAGTGTATAGTAATTCGTTTTTTAAATAATGTTTTTAAATGCTAGCTTCTTTTTCTAGCTTGTAGTTATAGTCCTCTAAATGCTAGCTTTCAGCTAACATCAACTAATTTGTGGCTTAGTTGGTATCATAGCTAGCTACACATTTTGAGTAGTTTCCCAACACTGGCACACTCTCCTTAAAATCGATCATTTTAAAATATTCCTTGCTTACATTCAAGAGCGTACAGATTAATGTGCAATATGAGAGGAACACTGCCATGACATTTTCATGCAAACCTCTCACTCGAAATTAACATATTGTGCATTCTGCATCTGATAACTGACCTCAGCAGCTTGCCCCCTTTTGAACAGAACTCTCCAGGCAATGACTCTTCACAATTAAAAATCCGTTATTTTCTTCCATAAAAATAGCATCGGCAACATGCTCTGTAGTTTCAGACAGAGTGTAATGCACATCCTGACCTCCTCTCAACCTTTGTATAATACCGACCTTGTTATGCTATTACTGATTTCCAGTGCCTGTCCAGTGCCAGAGCTGAAACCAATATGAAGACTGCTTTGGGCAAGAAAGTCTTTTGTATAAAAACTGCAACACTATCAGTCTCACTCTTAGAACATACAGTAAATAAATGTGTGTATATACTGTATATATTGTCTTCAATTTAAATGTTGCTGTTGGAGTGCTGATATTTTGATGCTGTTGCAATATGTCTTTGTGAGTCTCATGTAAGGCACAATTAATGTCTGGATTGAAATGGTTGTCTGCAGTCATATTGATCTGATGTTCACTCGTCAGTGTATACAAGCCTTTTATTTTGTATGTGTGTTGTCTTATTGTGGTTGTCCTCCATCTCCTATTCAGAAATTTTGCTGAATACTGACATTACATAAGCCGCAAATACAAGTCATTAAAGCGGTGGTGTGAAATACGTGACTTTAGAGTTACAGATGAATCTTTTAAATGAGACTCCAGGACAAATTTAATTCAGGATACAGCTCAGGTATATACATAAGATATCACTGACATCAAAGGTACATTTCAAAAAGATTTACATACAGAGAACATGAGATGATATTTACTCAAACGTACCTACATTCATTTCACTGCAGTTCCAGCTGAAATGGACACTAGTGCCAGTTATTCCTTTTCAAACAAATTATGATTACAGGAAGCAGAGGATCATTTAATAAAGACCTCCATGGAGGTTAAAGGTTCTTCATCGAATCATAGATGCCAATAAATAACCTTTTTTTCCCCCAAAGAGTGTACAGCCTATTCCTATATTTTTTTTAACATTGTAAAGTAAGTTCTTTGTTTTTCTTCAAATGTAACATAAGTGAATGATTTTTTTTTTAATTTCAAATTTATAGTGCACATTTTTTTTTTCATAAAAAATAAATATATTATAAAATATATTTTCAAAAATATACAAAAATGGCCAAAAATATATTTAGCCACCACTAGCATTTTTGATCATTTTCACAAAATTTTCATAGCCCCCAGAATATTTTGTTGTATTAATATTTGCATATGCAATATGTTAAAAGAAAGGACAGAGCCACTGCTTTAAATGAAAACCCCTGTTTTATTCTAGCTTCATTCATTTGGTTTTTATCAACACTTGAATATTTTTAATAAAAAAGCAACAACTAGGCTACATCCGGATCAGATTCAGATCGATAATCAAAACATAGATGGAATAGATTGCTTTTATCAACACTCTTATTCAAAGCTTGCACGGTCCTATACCACTCCCTGAACCGACATTTCATTCTGTAACATTAAGCATTTTTGATTTATATAGTGATTAATGTTTGATGATTGCGTTATTTTACATATGCATCTGCTTACATACGGATCACTTGTTTCTGCTTCTGTACCATGTCTTGATCCAGACGTTCAGTACTCTTTCAGAAGATGCGTAATAACGCCTCCTACCGTACAAGAGTTAATACATGCAGACTTCAGATGAACTTAAATCAAACAAATTTTCCATAGAACAGTAGCCGCCTACCTGCAATGACATGATGAGCTGATGGGGACAGCAGAGAGCCTAATGACATTGCATTTGTTGTTTAGGAAGATGAATAAGCATTAATGAATTAGTTAGAGCACATTTTAGCACATTTACTTTCAAAAGATAGAAACCCTTGAAGAAAAACTGTTGCGAAAACATCAGTATTAAGTAATAAAGAAGTTTTGGTTATGACCAGGATTATCTGAATATCATTATCTCTCACTTTTAATCACATGTGCATGTGGAGAGGGGGTGTTTTTTGTACCCCAATGTGTATTCATAACATTGTTATCGCATTTAGCGATTTTATGACCTGCAGACTCTCCTGTGAGTATAGGATTACCACACCTTTGGGAAAAGCGATATGTTCTACAAGAGCATGTCTGGCTAGAGTCCTCCAGCATTTTCCCTCCCACGTCCCACATCATAATATGTTACGGAGGCTGCATTCAAGTATGACATCTGCTCGAGACACCCCATGCCCCTCACTCTATCCCGGGGCTGCAGGATACTGTGGCATATTGGCAAATGCTGCAAGCCTCGTCTGAAAGCTTTCATCTCTTGACAGCTGACAGCTGACATCCCGCCACAGATGTTACTCTTTGCCAGCCATAAATCATTCAATGAGACTTCAGCCTGCCATCATTTAAGTTATTATAGCTTTCAAACAATGTCGAGAGGTCATCTCCTCTCCCCCACCTCGTCTTCTTCTGAAAGTCAGGCAAGATTTCAGCTCACTTTTGGACATTAGTCACAGCGAGGGCCTTTTCAGCAAGTCGCCGATATTTCCGCCCGCCGTAATGCAGATATGCCACAGTGTGGCTGATCCTGATGAGGCTCGGGCTCCTGGTGATAGGTTGAGAGGCTGGATTTGATTGCATGCTGCAGAGTCGGAGGGGCTTTGGAGGTTTCCACTTGATTAAACCCGAGCTTGATGCACTGAGTGCTTGCTTTAATTTAAAAGTGGCAAATAGGGGAGCGCTGGAAATTATAATGAGAAAATAAAATGCATAGATACGAAGTAATTGACTTCGCCGATCATCAAGGAATCGGATGAGGTTTTATTAGTGGACCTTAATTGTACTTTAATTACTAGATTTAAATATGGAACCCTGCCTCATCTATATAAAATGCAGAATGCACCTAATTTTGAAAAAGTTCAGGAATACACCGGAGAGTGTTATATGATGAAGCATCAATGTCATTTCCATTACTTCTTTTAAAACTTGGATACATGCAGCGCAAATTGAAGCCATATCCATGATCACCAACAGGTGATATACCTCATTCTTCAAATAAGATTCCCTCTATTAGGTCTCATGTTATGCCATGTTTTCATGCACACTTTGATTCTTGGTAGTTCATATGCATTTGCGCCATTATTGGATGGCCTGAAAAGGTATTAAAAATCAGCACAGAATTCATAAAGTCATGGCATTAAATGTTGTAGTTACTGCAAAATGAACGTCTTTGTTAGTTTTGATACAAATATCTAAACATTCTTAAATCAAGACACATGTACTTGAGATGCAAATTGAACATATAAAGTCTTGTTTTCTAAGAAGAGGAAACAAATTAAGTTCATGCTTAAAACAAGTCCAAATATTTGTCAAATGGGGAACGAAAAATGTGAACTTTTCCCTTTGAATTAAGCTGATTTTTCTGATTCCATTGGTAGATGTTTGTTCTTGTTTAATCATAAGCACTTCATTTTGGTAGATTTCTCAGAAAACGACTTGTAATGTCACTTTGCTTCTCAAGTAAATGCATCTTGGTTTCAGAATCTTTAAACATTTGAATTGGAAAACGACAAAATTACTTAGGAAAGTTACACATCTTTTTTTTTTTTGCAGGCTGATCAGAAGGTACAATAAAAGTTAGTTTGATATTCTAATGGTTGGGAGAGCAATTAAAAATATTTAAACAAATATGGAGATGGATTTTTTTTTGGGGGGGGTTGTTTAAATTTAAAGCATTTCTCATACAAAACATTTACATTTAGAGACCATATTGATGTATTGTGTTCCATTCAATTAATTTCTTAAATTTTCTTCTTAAAAAGTCTTAAAACTGACATCATAAAACCTGCCTAAACCCTGTAATAAAATAATTATGATGATAAATATAATATTATTTAGTTCCCAAGAAACATGATTAAGGCACAAATAGTTGTGCTGCTTTATACTTCTGTGGAAACTGGGATACATTTTTACCCTCATTTTTTTTCCCTCAGGATTATTTAATGCCAAAGTTCAAAAGAACTGCATTTATTATATCTTTTGATAAATGTAATTTGCCCTTGCTAAATAAAAGTATTAATTTCTTAAAAAAATCTTACTGACCCCAAACATATTTATAGTTTTATATTTATGCTATGTTGCATTTTTTATAATTCCTTTAAAATATATAAAAATCAAATAAATGTATCTTGAATTTTTTTTTTCTTTTTTGTCCCAGCAGAAAACTGTATGTGCTCTCCCTAATTTTCCCTTTTCTTCATTTCTCAATGCGCTATCAATCTATCTCCCATGTTTTCTTCACACATAACTGGTTCCAGATTCTGTCTCCGTTTTTTAGGAAAATTGTTGGATGCACTCTGAGGTATAACGGACACACCTCAATAAAGAGCTGCGGATGACAGATGTGTCATTGAGACAAATTATGCTGTGAAGCCCGGAGTACATCACACCTGTTCACAACGCTCAACACTTGTGCGCAGAATACACAATGGATCCGTAGAATCCACATCACAGTGTCTCTGTCTGATGGTACTTCACATGGTGGGTGTATCAAACTGTAAAGCTTGTTTTAAGCATGCTACTTGAGCTCCTAGTATTCACACAACAGCCTGGAGAGGATTCTGTTCTTCACCTCTAAAGTGACAATCAGTGTCCTTCGCAGGTGTACATGAAATGTGAGGTTAGCTGCTACTTCAGAAGGCCTTTTAAATCCTTGAAAAATGTTTGTGTGCTGTGGACAGTTGTCAGCATAGTTGCATATAGTGTAGGTGAGTATAGAAATCATATTATCCTTGGTACAACCATGGTGTTCGAAGGAGATTCAGTGTGGGGGAGCCAAAGGTAGGCGGTTTGGTTGAGCTCATGAATATTAATTAGTCTGCACTGACATTGCTAGGCAATCTTCCTAGGGGTCTTTCACATAGAATACATTCTTGTGCTGTTATTTAATTGTTTTTCTATGTAAACATGCACTAGATAAATGTCTTTGGTTGTTTTGCAGGTCATGAGCGCTATGGATTTAACATGCCGTGTCAAGTTTAAAACAGTTAAGCTTTTAAAGGCTGTCCAGTCAGGTAATCTAATCTAATGTAATTAATATTCATGAGGCAAACCTTTGCCTTGGTCTGTCACTGTTAAGTTAGAGCTTCGATATAAAGCCAATTTTACATATGCTCAGATATTTTTACCATTTAATATTAAATCACAAATAATTTGTAGATTGAGTCTGTAGTAGAGCTTTTTTTGTAGTAAGTATTTTTATATATTTATAATAAAAATCATTTAAACAATTAAAATGGTCAGTTGCTAGTTGCAATGGCTATTTGTTTACATAAATGCAGGCTTATTCTCCTAAATAGTTCTCCTGAATTGGATTCAATGTATTTTTCTTCATCCTGCTTTTTATGTAAATTTAGCACTACACATTTTCTCAGGGTTGCTTTTGGCCTTTATGGCAAATATTGGCCATAATCATATGTAACGCTTCCTCATTTTCATCCTCTGGTTTGCATCAAATGCCTAATGCAGTCAAGAACTACAATTATTCATAAAAAAAACAAAAAAACAATCTACAAGAAATTAGTATACTAGTCATGCTGTTGTGCGCTTTCATAGTATAATATCGATAAAGTGTCATATGCAGTCAGTTTGCCCTATGAATTTTTAACATGTTTATGTTAGAAATGGAGATAATGCACTAAATCAAGACTGACAGGCTTCATAATTTACTGCATTAGTCTGCTGGAAAATATACTGCAGTCATGAACCAAAATGCTAGACCACGGATACACGAGCCATAAATGTTGGAAAAAGTCTCCCTGTGGTGAATGTTATGATCATTCAGTATTATTAGTGGTGGGTAGAATTACTAGTACTGCTGCTCATAGGATTAGGGACTTGAACCACTAAACCAAAGTATTAACTATGTGGCTTATCAAGTGTAGTGAACTATTACTTTTATATGATCAGACTTAAAAATTTCACCTGGCAGATGATAAAATTGAAAAAAAAAAAAAAAAATTCCATGGATTTACACTGAAATATGTGAAAACAGTATTTGGCTCAGTCTTTGTTCCATTTGGTAAATTACAATTCTGTTGTTTATTAATAAATTAAAATTAAACAAATATATATGATTTGAAGAAATTCAGTATTGCTTACCAATGGATCGTCTGCAGTGAATGGGTGCCGCCAGAATGAGAGTCTAAATGGCTGACAAAAAAAAAAAAAAATCACAGTAATCCACAAGCAATCCACATGACTCCAGTCCATCAGTTAAAGGATTAGTTCACCCAAAAATGAAAATTCTGTCATTAATCACTCACCCTCATGTCGTTCTAAACCTGTAAGACCTTCATCTTCGGAACACAAATTAAGATATTTTTGATGGAATCTGAGAGCTCTCTGATCCTCCATAGACAGCAATGATATTACCACGATCAACGCACAGAAACGTAGCAAGGACATAGGTAAAATAGTCCATGTGACATTAGGGGTTGAACCGTAAATTTTACGCAGCTACGAGAATACATTTTTCTGCGCAAATAATTTATTCAGCAATTCTTCTCCCCGAGTTACCGTCTTCCGCCATTTTGGGGAGTACCCCAGAACGTAATCAACGTAATGAGCGTAACGCTCATTATATTGACTATTGTCCAATGTCCTTGCTACGTTTCTGTGCGTTGATCGTGGTGATATCCTTGCTCTCTATGGAGGGTCAGAGAGCTCTCAGATTCCATTAAAAATATCTTAATTTGTGTTCCGAAGATGAACAAAGGTCTTACTGGTTTGGAACGACATGAGGGTGAGTAATTAATGACAGAATTTTCATTTTTGGGTGAACTAACCCTTTAATGACTAGTGAAGCGAAACGCCATAATCATAATCCATAATCCATAATAACACTTCCCCCATGAGAAAGTCCATAATTTAGTCATCTCACATTAAAATCCTTGTGGAATGTTGTAATGTTTTGGATTCTCATTCTGACGGCATCCATTCACTGCAGAGGATCCATTGTTCAGCAAGTGACGTAATGCTAAATTTCTCCAAAAAAACCCCAAAAAAACAATTGTTTTGTGTTGCATCATAAAATTTGGGTCCTTTAGCAAAACCAGTTGCAAACCGGTGATTGTTTGAGATTTAACACAAACTGCTGTTCTTGTGCTTGCATTGTCATGGAAAACAGGTGTGACACCCACCCAGCATGCACACCTGAAAAAACTGACACATCTGTTTAAGGTCACAGTTCTGTCAAAATACACACACCATATGGAACGCTCTTCTGGGCACACATCATATTTTAGCACTTGCAGCCTGCCAGCGACACTGATAGAGAAGTGCTATTCCTGAGGGTGCCACACAGATGGGATGATCAATTTTACATGGTTTCTGCTACGTCGTCTACACGTTGATGGGTAAGTGAGTTACCTCTTAGTGTTTTTTTTTCTCTTAATAGGAAAACTGAAAAGGTTTAGAAAAATGTCCTGAGAAATCATTTTGGTCGCAATGTTTCTGTTTAATTGTAATCAAAAGTAATTAAATGCTAATGCAACACATCATACCCACTGCTTGTTATGCATGATGTTTAATGTTCTGTGTCGGCAGAATCAATTTGATGGCTGCTGTCCCACGCGGAGTATTGGAATGAACTTAATCAAGTCATTTAATGCTCTAATTTCTCGAACCTGATTCGGTTGGCAGAAACCGAATGTTGCTTCGTGTTTTTTCATTTCCATGACAAATTTGGGGTAGCAGGGTGGTCTTGCTGAGATTTCTGACCTCATTAGCCAACTTGAGCAAACTATGTTTTGCCTGATTGTGCTATTACTAGATAGACACCTAAAGAGTCATTTTAATGCCAATTGTTAGTGGTTTTTTTTCACTGTTTTGCCACCAATTAAATCACCCAATCATCCATCTCAAGCCAGCTCTGTTCCAAAACCTAGTGAGCTGCCACATCGCCTGCTGTCTACATAGGCATCACTGTCATGGAACCTAATAAGTGCCCCATTTTTAACACTCTACGTAGCTGGCAACTCTGTGCACCACACAAATGTTAACATGTTGCTAATCTTTAACAATGAAAAATATATTACTTTAACAATAATAAAAATGCATAGCATACACATATAGGGCATTACAATTCAATGTCAATGAGTCAAATACATAATATATCTTTAGGTCTTCCCTGTCTTTCATCCACTATCTTATCTCTCTCTTGTCTCTCTCTCTCTATATATATTAATAGGTATATGCATGCTTAACTGCTTCATAATTTAGCCAAAACAAATCATTTTAGAAGGCAGAATCGTTCAGATGCCTGCCTTTTGGAAAATCTTTCGGTTCAAAAGCATGCCAATGATGCTTTAACGTTTAAACATTCTTAAAATGTAAAGTGAAACTGACACTACACTTCCCTTGCCTGCTCATCCTTTTAAATTTGTGACATGTCTCTTGCTTTGGTTTTAGTCAATAAACTGCATAATGTATTTTTTCCCTGCAGAATGTGACATGGTACCTTTTCAGCTGGAATTGCATGTATCATTAAAGTGAACTCTATTAACCCCACTCGCACTACACGGACTCACGCTAGATTGAGATCAAATACCCCACGTACTGTATCTCTGACCAGGGCAAGGCCATCTGAAGGAAAACTGACCGTAGCAACTTTTATCTTGCACCACAAAAACGATGCTCTTGTGGCATTTTGGAGCATGACAGTAAAATTCAGCGTCCATTCCACCGAAGACAGAAAATCGTAAAGGTTTGAAAAGCCACTGGGGTGAATAAATGAGGACATAATTTAGTTTTAATCCTGAATGTTTAGCCTTGAGTCAAATAATGTTATCCTCCAAAGTGTGTTCAAGATGACATAATATTATATAAATATTATTTTAAATAAGAGATCAAAACAGCAGAATCCAAACGGCAGCAATTTTGCATGATCACTACACTGTTCAAGATGGTTCAGAAGTTTAGGTTGAGAGAAGGCACAACGCACAATAGATTCCTAATTTTAAGCATGTCTTGCAGAAAATGAAAGACGCTCTTCTAAATCTTTTGATGTTCTGAGAAAACAAAACCACCATCACATATTGAGTGTTTAATTCAAATGAGCACTCCATGAATCAATAAAATTATTCTTTTTAAATTAATTCTCTTTGTTTGAAAAGTGTTTCAACATCTTAAAAACATAGTGATCACTGCATTTAATAAGATGAAGATGACTTTTTCAGGTTTCTCATATCATTTAACATTGTGATGTACTGTTGACATCCAAAACCTCTGTTTAGCATTTTTAAACATGCTAGGTTAGCTTTATTTGCTAATGTTTTCGCTTAAAATGTTTTGGTATTTTTAATGAAAAGTCATTTTTCTTGGTAAGTTGATAAAATGAGAGCTGAGCACTGTAAAAAAAAGAAAAAAGGAAATTGAAAAATGTGCCACACAGACTCACATCTGCCTTTAAAATAACTAATTAGTACTTCTAGTGATTAAACGGTAAGCGTGTTTTGTAGCAGTTGCCTTTCCTTTTGTCTCCTTGTTGGACAAAAGATGCCTTTAAAGCTGTCAATCAATCAAAAAAACAAACAAAAAAAAAACAACTTTTTGTATGTTCCAAGAAATTTCGGTAGCACTTTATTTTACAGTACGTGTACTTCCCTGGTATATACATGGTAAATATCTTGTACCTACAGGCAAATGAGTGGTAACACAAGGTACTTACCTGAGGTGTATTTACATGGTAACAAATAAGAAACACGGCTGTACTTAACAGTCGTACATGCACGGTAATTAGTTTGTACGTACAGACAAGTGTGGGTAAGAACGGTCACTTACAGGTAGTGTCCGTACATGGTAACTAATTAGATACTTTACTCTACTTACTAATGTATATACGTGGTAAATATGTAGTACTTACGGACAAGCGGGTACAAACAGGTATGTACTTTATTTTACTGTCCTATTTCCATATACTTACTATGTAAGTACTGGTGTATGTACCGATTAGTTAATGTACTCAAGTTGGGGGTGTAAACATGGACCGAGGTACTTATTGAGTAATTGATGGTAGATGGTACATAGTAAGTATATGGAAATAGGACAGTAAAATAAAGTGCACCATTTTACACAAACATTACACAGGAATTACCAATTCTTCAAACTTTGTAAGCACTGTTGTGGAGAGCAATTTAACATTAACACACACTTGTTTGTAAGTACTATATATTTACCACGTGTATACCAAGTACAGTATGTGTCTTGTTTGTTACCACAAAATAGCACATTTTTCCATAGGTGCTACAAATTTACCATGTACATACCATTAGTATGTACAGTAACGTGTCTTATTTGTTACCATATACGAATACTGCAAGGACGTGCCTGTTTGTACCCACTTGTCTCTAAGTACTACATATTTACCATGTATATACATTAGTAAGTAGTACAGTAAAGTATCTAATTAGTTACCATGTACAGGCACTACCTGTAAGTGAACGTTCTTACCCACACTTGTCTGTACGTACAAACTAATTACCATGCATGTACGACTGTTAATCACAGCCGTGTTTCTTATTTGTTACCATGTAAATACACCTCAGGTAAGTACCTTGTGTTACCTCTTATTTGCCTGTAGGTACAAGATATTTACCATGTATGTACCAGGGAAGTACACGTACTGTAAAATAAAGTGCTACCGAAATTTCTTTATTTAATTAACTGCTCAAAACACAGTATGCATTCGTTGTTCTCTTGTTATCTCTCAACCATTGTCCAGACATCCTTTCTGTGTGCTAGTGATCTGATCACAGGTCACGTCATTGGATGTCTCTTAAAGAAAATAGAATCACTCACAGCCCAGGTTGATAGCTTCATCTTCAACCACTCACAGAGACTTCAATTACTTTACAGATTCTTCACTGCATTCACGCCCTTCTAGTCACGAGAGAACACTGGTTTACTTGTCTCACACTCGTCTGAACTTTCTATTCTCTCTTTTCAATTAACAGCCCACCTTGCTAAGCTAAAATATTGTAGTTTTGTGCCCTTGTTCAGGTCCACTGGGCAATTATCTGGATGAAGTCGTGCTTCTCAGCCACTCCCCGATGATTACTCCACACTTACCCCTCAAGGAGATGTTAGTGTTCTGCTCTACAAGTATTCTCTCAAATGTCTTTGATCTTGCTGAAAGCTCTCGCCTCACAAGGCTAGCAAACAAACTTAACCTGGTTCTTCAGGAGATGTCACGACCCTGAACATACTGTCGACCTTTGCTCGCTCACCCCCTGCCACTTTAGTCGTCCACCTACTGCTGTTACTTTTTAGAGGAAAAGTCCATGTTCACCCACTTCTTTTCTCTTCTCTCTTTCATGGTTTCTGTCAGCTCACTCACACAAACCTGCAGGCTCTGTGCCCTATACACTGGCCTCTCACCGTCTGTAGGCTTTTTCATAACTCTAAATAAATAGAAATATCAAGTCCACAGATTCAAAAGATACTGACAACAAAAAGTATTTGGACACAAAAATACTTTTTTGTTTTTTAAACGTCAGATCTGTTTTTCTACGTGCAGACTGAGCAGCAGAAAATAAATCAAATAATAATAAAATACATGAAATTAGATTTGAAATCTGTTTTTAAATTTTTTTTTTATGGAATGCATCTTTCGAGTAGTTTTTTCTATGACTCAGAATGTGACATGTATGAAACGCCATACAATGTGCACAAGATTGTCTCATTTTTTATATTTTATTTTATTCCACATCATATTTCATATGACATCCGCTATGTAGCAAATAGTGAAAGACTGCATGAGTCAGCAGTATTGGACAAAGTATATGCACGAATGGGTACAATGTCTCTGCCGCTTATGTTCCCTCGCGCATCTTGTGAGTTCAGCACAGTCGTGACATGATGAATGTAAGCAGAGTTCAGCAAATGTCCAGTTTTGTCCTGGTATGAGAAAGTCTCTTATCATTGTGCTGATGCTTACATCATTAGTATAGCAGTTGATGTTCAGAATCCATCACTTGCGAAATGACAGTCCGTCCTAAAGACTGGATTTGAAAACCAGACTGGATTTGTGTGCAGTGTAAACAAACCGCACTTAAAAAATGTATGAATGTCATTGCATTTCAAAATATCAAACCAAGTGACATTTATGTAGAAGGATAGCATGCATGTGTGGATTAGGAGGTATTCTTTGGTAACTGGTGTTATTTTATATAGTGTTTTTGGGATTATTTTGTTCACTGTGGGTGGGTTTTTGGCTTTGTTACTAACTATAATCTGATATGATTACGAAATTATCAAATTTGCATAATACCTTGTGAACATGCTCAATTGCATTCTCTCATTTGCTGCATTTGTGCTGCATTTGTAACTACCTTCTTCTTCCTTCGCCTTTGACACAGCATGTTGATGTGCATTTCTCCAAAGTCTTGTATCTCAACTTTCTTTATCCTTAATGCCACTTTAATGGTGGTGCTTGACTCCTTTTAACAGGTTTTTAGTTGTTGGTGCTACATTGCCCTTTTAAAGGTGTAGTTTTGATACTCACTGCTGCAGATGCCATGCTGTGTCACTTAGTGCTGCTTTTTATGCTGTTGAACTTGGCTGCAATGTGTTTTAGCTATAGCTTTGACATGAGTGTCAAGTGTTTAAAGCTCAGTACATAAGACACTTTTAATACTTAGCCATAAGTTATTTCTTAAAGGCTCTAAATGACCATAAGACTAAATCCCTATACTGTAGTCTTGATGTTTGGCAACACTCGCCTATTAATCTTGCAAAAGAACTTAGAGCCTAATTGTTACTGTGTCTCCTGCCCTAGATACTGTAATTGGGAGCAGTGTGGTCAGAAAGCTTAATTTATTTCACGCTCTTATTATTCTTACACATCCACTATAAATGACATTGGGATGAGGTTAAAAGTAATTGCAAAAAGGCTAAGAATAGTGAATTTGGTTCTTAGAAAAGGTCAAGCATAATTTGTTTGCAGATCCCATTTGGTTTGGGGTTTTGTTATCTAATGCAGTGAAATTCCTTTAAGTGTGGATTAAGTTTCCAAATTCTTCTCTACGTGCAAGAGTGCTGGTGGAATAGGCCTACTATATTTCTATGTCAGACTTTGATATTCCTTCAGACGTCAATAATGCCTTATGGTTTCTAATCATGCAACAGACCGCTTTCCATACTCTTCTCAGTTTCCCTCTAGGGGATCTCCTTCTGTGAATGTAATCAACATTTTCCTAATCAGTAGCTTTGTGACTTCATAAAAACTTGCTTTATGCCACTACAGGAAATATATTACCTGGATCAAGATATTAATCAGTAAACTCTAACCTGTTCTATATGTGAAAAATATTAAGAATGTGCAATCCTGAATGTCTCAAAGAAAAAAACTGCGTGCAGTATGGTGAATCACCAGCTATTGACATCAATAGTGACTGCCATGTCTATTTCAGGTAGAAAAGCTATTTATATTTTGATCTAACTCTATTTCTTATGCCATCTTTTATTTCTGATTTTAAGAAAGTCTCAGCCTATATTACAGATATATACAACATCAATGGCATATTATAGTCTGAAGCAGACTTTCATTCTGTCTATTAGCGGTAGGGGTTTCTTCAATGACTTCCTGCAGGTTACATTAGCTATGTTTCCATCACCCTACTTTTATGCGCATTTTGAAATATCGCATCAGAAACGAGTGATGGAAACGCTGAATTTTTAATAAAAATGCCTTAATTCGCAAAAAAGTTTTTACGCTCGCTTGATGTGGTTTTAGACTTGTGTGAAAAAGGGTTAATGCGAATAATGAGAGATGAGAGATAGAAATGCATTTGCCGAATAAATTCCTCCCTGCGCATCAAAAAAATTCATGTGACTTTGTGCTGTGGGACGGCAAATCCTGACTAACCAGCGGACCATTGTTCCATAGCATCTGAAATGTTATGGCCATTCTGAAATCCCTGAGCAAAGTCTGCCATCAAAGTATTTGTCTTACACAACTGCGTTCCCAAACAGCAGGCATCCGCCTCTGAAAGCAATGACCGAATGTACTGTGTTTCATTCGTTCGCTCTGATTTACAAGTAATTTATTATATATGAAAATTATTATTTTCAATAGCTTCTCCTACTTTTCTTAGTGATATATAGTGGCAGTTTATCAGGAAGTGATGATTTTGTTCTCTTTGACTCGTTGGATGGAAACTAATTCGCAAATGCACAACTTATTTGCTTATTCGCAAATGTTTTATTCGATATTCCAGTTTTGCGCATAAGTTAAATTCGCAACTTTGGATGGAAACCCGGCTATTGTTACACTGTGATGACAAATGACTGTCTTTATGAGTGAGGCATTGAATCATTTATTCAGCCGATATGTTCAAAGCACTGATTCATTCAGGAACGAAACTGGCGATTGAGTGAGTCACTGAATTATTCACTGAACCTATTCTTTTAAAACACCATTTTTTACAGGCTTTGTGTTGCTCAGAGATACACAATGCTTATTCAGCTGTTAAATATTGCATCTAAAATGTAAGTTACTAAGTGACTATTGGTCTGTTGTAGAAAAGCAAAATCACACACACAATTGCACACTGCTTGCTTCACACAGTTGCTACGTTGCTTAACGAACTTGCATTTTTGCACCATAGTGAGAATATCACTTTTTTATAGGTAATTTTCATCTTTTAATATCTAACAGCATGCCTCATTTCCCAGTCACAATCAGATATGTAGGAGATCAATAAGTAATATGAATTCATTCAGTGGAGCTACATATTTGTATTGAAGTACAATCCACTGTTATTGGTGTTGTGTAACGCAATATCCACATGCTCTCTTTGCAGGTGTAATTTGCAAATTAAGTATTCATTTGTGTTAAAAGTGGCCCAAACCTGCCACATGGCCACATCCATTAACAGAGCATTTCTCATGGAAATTGGGGTCAATGTATTTTGAGTTTGAGATTAAATAGAAACGGTGGGAGAACAAACGTAATCAATTCTAGCAAGAGAGTGAAAGAGAGAGCGAGGGAAGCCAATCACCTAAGTGCACTGCTCTTCCAAACATAATCCCCTGGTGGTTAACTCTGTCGGTAATGAGAAATAATAATATATTGTCCAGGGGGAGGGGCCTATTCATAAAACACTGAGGAATTGGCTTTTTCAGTGACAGTGGAAATACACTTGGTATAATGTATATGGGGCAGTGGCACTGAATTTACTCACAAACACTTTCCATAATGTACAAATGGGGTATGATAAATTTTCAGAAGAGTACAACCAAGCATGATTAAACTGTTAAGCGTGTACGAAATATTCCTAGCCGTAGGTATAACTCATAGCTTATAAAGAGAACAATGGCAGATGTTATGTTGAATAAAGAGGCATTATCATTCATCACAGGGATTGATTCACACAGTCAGCATTTCTCAGGAGCTGTATTTGAATTATATGAACGATAATTGCCTGATATTAACATCTATCATGATCGGCGTGGCACTAGATTAATCTCTAGGACATCATCTACAGACGTTGCCATAAATCTGAAGTTTGATTTGACTAATTAACAACACACTCTGTTTAGTAAAACTTTTTTGCATGAGTTCGTGTCACTGCTGAAGGCATCAGCGAATACTGAATAAAGGGAGACAGGGTATGATTGTACAATGCGGTTACGATCAGTTAGAAATAGGGTACATCATACATGATTTTATGGATTTATAGTTAAAAAAACAAAACAATTTCATCAAAAAAAAAAAAAATCATCATTTTAGATCTAGATTATAATTTGATCTGTATGCAACTGTAAACACTTAAAAGACAAAACTGGTATTATATGAATCAGTAGGTTATCTTGTTTAATTTGATATTTAACGTTAACTTGAGGAGGGTTGTAATACTTAATTTCTCTCTTTTATTTATTTATTTATTTTTGTTTGCTGATTTTAACATTTTTAAACTAAAATGCTCAAAATGTGAGTTGAGCGAAGGGTTGATCGGAGTTGCGAGTAATTAAAAAAAAATGCTAGTAAAAGTAATTTTTTGATAAATACAGTATTATTGATAAAATAAAAACTTACAACAACACACTTTATATACACAATTATTTGCACAGTTTAGGAAGTTGTAGATTTTAAACCACTTTGATTTGTAGCAGATGTGGGAAAATTATTTTAAAACATGAGATAAATCTCAAATACAAAATCACTGAGTTACACATGTTAAAGCAAAAAAAGTATTACAATCATCCCTGACCTTTCATACCTCAGGAACATTTGCACAATCTTCACTGGCTGAACCTTTAAAAATCCATTTATTATTGCACATATTGCCTAAGGCTATATTGCTTTAAAAATGGTCAATACAGTTATTCAAACGTTAAAGCAAATTCTTTGGATTCACCCTTCTGGGATTTACCTCCCCAAGTAAGAACAGCAAAAAAGTGCTTGGCTCTTCAACTGGCACCATCCTTCCTCTATAAACAGCATAGCACATTTCACATGCCACTGGGAACTCTGTTTCCATCAGTTCATATTTATCCATCTCCCTCAAACTGATGGTGGAGCTCTGGAGACATCCTCAAATGCTCTAGCCTTTGTATCACTCCCAAAAACATCATCCTCTATGCTGTATGATCTCTTTCTCTCTGCCACCCCCCCAGAGCTCCAACACTCACAAGAAACACACTACACACATCTCTTTCCTTCTGCCTTTTTTCCTCCTCTCATAGCCTTTATCATCACACTGCAAGCGTATCAATGGCACATAATGGCTTAAAGCATGGCGCAGTAATTTCATTAACTGATGTTGTTTGATATGTTCACTTCTGAGACGGCAGCGCCTCATAGCAGACTGGGAAACATGCTGTAGCATTAACTGAACGCGAGCTATTATAGGGTTTCGAAGTCATGTGATCGTTTTCAATCTAACTCTGCCGCCTGCACTGCATCCCTTTCAAATTAATTAGCACAAAGAGTAGATGAATCGCTATTCATAAACAAAATATGGTATAAACTAACCACCTAACAAGCCCATGCTTCATGATTTCAATAAATTCATGATTCGTGATTTTTCGAATAAAATCTGTTCTTTTTTTTATTTTTCACTTTTAATAGATACACTGGGGAAAAATGGTTTAGAAACCAAATTCACTCAGTAATTGCTTGTTAATTTCACAAATAATTACAAAGAAACTAGAAAATATGTTTTTTTTTTTTAAGTGTAGGACAGTATAGATGAAGAAACGGTGTCCTGATGTGAAGACGACTGGATTACACTCAAACAGTAAGTGTTTAATGCAAAATACTACTAATCAAAATGATGACAATTCCATCACTATTTAATCACCCTCATGCCTTCATATTATAACTCTGTAATGAACAGACTGGAATTTAAAGGGATAGTTTAACCCAAAATGAAAATTCTGTCATCATTTACTCACCTTCATGTTGTTCAAAGCCTGTACTCTTATTTTTTCTGTGGAACATATAAGAAGATATATTTTTTAAGAATTTTGGTATCCAAACATCATTGGTGCCCACTGTAGTTACATTGTTCATTGTATCTTAAAATCTACTTTTATGTTCCACCAAAGAAAGAAAGTCATACAGATTTGGAATAACATAAACAGATTAATTTTTTTTGGTGGGGTGGGGGCGTAACCTGTTCCATAGGCACAATTTCTTATTTGGGAGTCACAATTAGAGGTCT
Organism: Onychostoma macrolepis; assembly: GCF_012432095.1. Classification (NCBI taxonomy): domain Eukaryota; kingdom Metazoa; phylum Chordata; class Actinopteri; order Cypriniformes; family Cyprinidae; genus Onychostoma; species Onychostoma macrolepis. The sequence goes on from NC_081160.1 coordinate 25,880,747, forward strand.
TTTCATCACTTAAAGCTTTTCTATAACAATCCATTTAGACGACTTTTTGGCAGTTTCTGTAGTGTCTTTTGTCCTTTTTGGAGCTTGACAGCCCTTGGTCAATGCAGAAGTTTTGAAATTCTTTGGTTGTTCAATAGCAATGGGTTTGGAATGACATGAGGGTGAGTAAATAATGACAGAACTACTCGTTTAAGTGGAGAAGCAGGCCTATGTGTTGAGGTTTGTGTGTGCAATGTTGTTTACCTCCTATCATCAATGAGGCCAATTAAGGAGACGGGAGTCTAGCGCAAGGTGAGCAGAGTGTCTCGGTGTGCATGGAAGTCTCAATTCCACCGACACAGCTGGGTTTTCAGGGCAGAGGAGGGAGGAGAAGAAGAAAGAGGGAGAATGTGCCTGGTGTTTGAAAGAGAAGGGAAGGGATGATGAGAACAGGAGGGAATCTTCCTAATGTTTGATAAAAACGAGGGAAGATATACGGCACCCTGCAGGAAAGTCCCCAACAGGCTGTTTAATAAGCTTAATCAACAATGCTGTAGCTTAAAGGGATAGTTCACCCAAAAATCAAAATTCTGACATCATTTATTCACCCCCATGTTGTTCCAGTCCTGTATGACTTTCTTTTGTGGAACTCTTCATGCAATGAAAGTCAATGGTGTGCCATATTGTTTTGACCCGTGACTTTTAAAAATAGTTGAAATGTTCTTCAGAATATCATTTATTTTATTTTATTATTTTTTTTTTTTAACCCGCATTAGAAAGAAAGTGATTCAGGTTTGGAACAACATGATTAAATGTTCAATGACAATTTTCATTTTTAGGTGAACTATCCTTTTAGTGTGCTGCATGATATTGAAAACTCCAAAATACTCAGAAGAACAATAATTATTGGTTGAATTTTAGTGTAGTGAACTTTTGCACATTGATCTGTTGTTCACCCTCATACATCATAACGCATCTTGAATGTAGCCTCTCTTCAAACAATCTATAGGCTATATATCCAGTAAACAACAGCTATTAATCACCATTTAGTGGCTTCAGACTTCCTCCACTTCCATTCTGAAGGTTTCAAATGATGTAAGAGACACTAATTGCGGCTGCCCGAGGTTTTGGGACCTGAGCAGGGCAATCAACTACTTGATGAATGGATGTTCTCCTTGAACTTTATTTACGCAGAGTGGCTTTGGGTCAAAGCAATATTTCTGCAGAATGAGCATGAAACAGTAGATCTGAAAGGAGGTCACTGCCTACTTTTTCTAAAGCAAGACTGCACTATGAATGTCACTGTGTGTTATGGTTATGTGTGTGAGAGAGGGATGATGGGTAAGGCTCTGCATAGAGCACTGGGAAGACCTTGATGTAGTGTTATCGTACTTTGCATGACAGTATTTTGCAAATATACCTTTGGATCATTTCAAGGGGCAGTTCACTGGGAAATGTTGACAAAAGTAGACAGCTCCCCAGAGTAGCTTGTGGCTCAAGCACAAACTGCATTTTCCAACCAACCCCATCCTCTTTCATTTCATCTAAAGGTGCTTTTGAATGCTGAGTGCGTACTCAAGTCCATTACAAATCACCTCAAGAGCTATTAAAGAACCTAAGCTTGAAATGTGGTGTCAGAATGAAGCACAGCTCTGTAAAGAAGATTGTGTTTTCATGTATTTTAAAGCCCTGGTTTTCACAAAAATGAGCGCTCCATCATTTTCTCTCTCTCATGTTGTTTCAAATAATTCAGTGACAGTGTTCTCCTTTACTGCAGCTTTCAGAACTCATTCACTTTTGCATCTATTTAAATACAGTGCGTGAAGATGCATTGTTTTGATGTCAAAATGCCAAACAGCATCGGTTATCATGTCTTAACTGCAACATCTAAAGTTTGATAACCAGTAAGAGTGAGATTTTCAGCGAATACAAATGTTCATCACAGTTATTTCAGAAAACTTGACTATATACCCAAGTTTTCAAACTAGGATCTGGAGAATTTTACAAAAAGTATTTTTATTAAAGTCAAGTTAACTTGTAAGCGTATTAAATATGTTACATATATTTACATAATTACAGAATTTGGTGATTAAAATACCATTTATCACACCACAAATGATTTCAGATAATGCTGTTTTTCAAACTTTCTGGTCATCGAAGAATCTTGTGTTTCCACAAAAATAGCAGCACAATTATTTTCAACATTGATCATGATAAGCATATGTTATACTCAATAAATATCATTTTGTTTCAGGAAGGGGGTCCCTTTCAAAACGGATCGTATTTGGGGGGTCTTGGCATCAAAAAACAGCTGCGTGAACAACATGGATGAGTAAATGATGACAGGATTTTCATTTTTGGGTGAAATAAATCCTTAAATCTCAGTGGTTTGGCAATCAAAGTGTCTTGTAAATGAGCGTCTTTTTTGGTTTTAGTCCCAAGTGAGAAAGTTGCGCCTGCCGTATCTTATTTTTTCTTTACTTTGAGTGTCTTACCAGCTTAGAAATATGTCTTTTTGGAAAATACGGTTTTCAAAACTGACAATTTATATGAGCAAACATCTAGGCAGAAGATAAGAACGTTATTCAGAAGGTAACATCTGGTTCGAGCAACTTTGTATTGAAGAACTGTCAAGCTACAGTCTGTGAGAATGACTAATGATGCCTGTCATTTAGAATAAATAACATAAAACTAAACATTATCACTTGTTAAGATCAATTAGTGCAAGTCAGTGACCAAGAACTTGCCTACTGGTAAATTCACCCTTCAAGAAGCTCGATGTTATCTTGTTAAGTTGGAACGCAGTTATGCTCTGTGAATAATGTCCATCCACCCATAGACTTTAATGACCAGAAGGTCTTCCCAAAGGATCGACATTCTGTCATGATGGGGGTGGGAGTTTGGGGCTGATGGGAAGGATGACTAGTGAGGGAGAGAGAACTGATCTCCCGATGCTTGCTTGTGTCTCATTAGACACAATATGATTTGACATGTCTTGTCAAGGCTTGAACCCGTAACACAAATAACATGTGAGTACAAGGCTCCGGCCACCTACATCGACATCAGCTCGGCCCCTTGACACATGCAGACACGTGTACACATCCAGACAGATATGATCTCATCTCAAGAGGGGATTGCGAATCCAGTGGCGTGTGTTGAAATACCGAGCCAGTTCGTCGTTATCGCATAAACATTTGTGCGTCTGACTGTCTCAAGAGCCGGGGATTTGTATGTGTGTGTGTTTTTCACTTCTTCATGTGGGAATCGCCAGAAGGATGCCTGCCTGCTTCCCGTAAAAATGTCAGTCTCCCATAACTTAATGAGATAAGTTAAAATGTCGGCCAAAACCACAGAGAAATAAACACATGAGATGCTTGGGAATCTGTGCAGGAATGGAAATAGAGAAAAAGGCAAGTTCACATGGTGGGAAAGGTCATATGGTATCAGGGTAGTTTTATTATACCTGACGGGGGGCAGTTATGACCTATATAAGGGAGACTGGGGCTAGTTGTCACAACAAGGGCTGCATTTCAGTAACTAAAAGATTTTGAGTAAAAAAAAAATATATATATAATAAAAACTAAGACTAAGTAAATAAATATCACTTTAGCAGTCATTCCAGCAAGGGCCTATGGAAGCCTGTTTGTGCCACAAATGAAATAAATAATACATTTTTCTTGCAATTCTGTGATTTTGAATTGTGATATGCAAAATCGGATTTTGAAATGAAAGATATAAACTTGAAATATAAACTCACAATTCTGAGGAAAAATAGGTCAGAAGTCAAATTTACATCTGGAATTTCTAACTTTTTGTTTTCTCAGAATTCTGAGTTTACATCTCCATTTCTTTTCTCCTGCCATTGAATGAAAAATTAAAAGGGAAATTGCGACTTTTTATATCACAGTTCTTTTTTTTTCTTGCAATTATGACTTTGTTTATATAAGTCCAATTTGTAAGATAAAAACTCGTAATTGCATTTATTTTAACTAAAAGGTTGAACTGATGTTTTCCATGAATGTGCAAGTCTTTTATAGTCTTTTATATATATTTATTTTTATGGAACTTTCTTGAATATTTTTGTGCAATATTCATGATGAATATTTTTATTTTTTTATTTTTATTTAATTTTTTTAAATGATTAAGGCCGTTTAAATTAATTTTAATTATTAAACAGAACACATTCTATAAAACCTTTGTTGATCTTCTGCATCATTAAAAGTTTTTTGGTCACACTTTATATTAGGTGGCCTTAACTACTATGTACTTACATCAAAAAATTTGTACAATGTACTTATTGTGTTCATATTGTATTGCAAAACACTATTGCTGCTATTGAGGTGGGATACGGGTAAGGTTAGGGACAGGTTTGGTGGTCTGGGTAGGTTTAAGGGTGGGTTAAGGTGTAAGGGATGGGTCAACAGTGTAATTATAAATGTAATTACAGAAATTAATTAGAGATGTAATTACATATAGGTATTTTTAAAAATATAAGTACAATGTAAAAACATGTATGTACACAATAATTGCATCGTATCAAATGATTAATTTAAATGTAAGTACATAGTAATTAAGGCCACCTAATATAAAGTGGGGCCATTTTTTTTTTCTACCACAATAATACTTTTTTGTATTTTAAAAGAGTAAATTTGATCACATGTACTACATTGAATATTAACAACACATTTTAATAAGGTTGTAGTGCATCAATAAATATGTTTAATTTACCTTTGCTTCATTTTTGTGTGTAGACTTTTCATACAAACAGTGTGACAAGCTATTCTGTCGCCTCAGCATCAGCTCTCGTACAGGTATTTATTTATTTTAAAACCCAAAAACATTCTGTTCCTAACTGTCATACAATGTGGCAGGGAAAAAACATAGTCTCTGACAGTGGAAGCTTTAGACAAACAGACTCCAGGCAGTATGGATGTTTTTTTTCTTTCTTTTTTTTCTCTTTCCGTACACAGAAGGGCATTAGTTGCTGTGGGTAAAGGAAGCACCATGCGGTATCTCACAGAAGGAGTGAGGGAGGGAGAGTGCAGGTCTGTTTATGTGTTTACTCTCTCAGCTTGCTGTCCTTTACGTCTGAACTCTGTAAATGAGTGCAGCCTCTAGGGCTGCAGAGGTGATGGGCTGCAGTAAAAAGTACCAGGAGTAATCTCCAACTCCCTGATAAGGAACGGCTCTCATGAATGTCTTTCTCTCTCTCTCTGTGTCCGTGCCACCTTGGCCGCAACAGCTCATGTCCCCTGGCTCAGTACCAGCAGCTAAAAATAGCTGAGCTGGCATGTGTGTCCATGGAACCACAGTTCAGGACTTCATTTTTTGTTTTATTTATTTCATTTTTATCTCCGCTTCTCCCTCTCCGCTCTTTCCCAATGCGCTCTTTTTTTCCAACGGACATCTGTTCACAAATTTTTCATGAGGAGAAAAAAGAGCTGATTAACTGAGGATGAAACATCCTCAAGGGGAAAAGGAGGGAAAGAGAGGCATGAAAACACCCGCAGAAACAGAGGGATGAAAAGTGCCACTGTGAGGCCTTGGCGACAACTCTCAGAACTCATCGTAAATTATTCAGTGGGTCGTTTTTTGACATTAAAAGCAGCATTTGTTATTCAATTATTGACACAACCTTTGAAAAAGAACAATAAGAAGCTGACCTAAATGCACTGGATGCCATTCTGTACTGTTTACTGGACTGTTTTATTCTGTCTGTGGTCAAGAAAGGATAATGTGTCCAAGTTCCCCAATGTTAATCGATGTGTTTGCCCTGTTTTCAGGAAAAAAATATCTTATCATCCTAAAGCAAAAAGCTATTATGAGGTGCAATGAGACATTCAATACTGACCACAAAACTGCTGCTACTTGATGTAGGAGAGGGATTTTGGACCAATGACATTGCATGGTGTGCGGAGCTGTCAGGTGCTTATTGCTTATAAAATGCTGGCAACAGCAATATGATAAAAGCTACCAATATTTAATAAACATCAATTGGTAGTAGTAGCTGAAATAAATAATAGTACTGGCATGTAATATAGTTCATTGTTCAAACCTGGCTATTCTAATCATAGTCGAAATTAAGATCATTTGTCCTCAGTAATTACTGCATTAAGTCTGTCTAATGAAGTACTAATTTGCAGAAAATGTATGTAGAATCAATTCAATTGCAATATTGTTTTTAAGCATAAATTTTAGTTTTTATTTCCATTTTTGGCAGTGTAGCATCAGCTAAAAAGTATATTGTTTTTCTCATGAGGCAGGCATAGCTTTTCGCCTCCAAAACAAGGGCGTCTGTTCCTGTTTGTCATCTAATAAGAATGAATGGAACCAGCCAAGCTGAAAATATGCACCAGCACTAATATTTATAAAATGACTGCTATTATAATCCATACAGCAGCACCCAGATATGACTTTCCAGCAGTGTAATTGCACTGCAAGTATGTTTTGTGTGTGTGTGTGTGTGTGTGTGTGTGTGTGTGTGTGAATGTGGTTCTGGTTTTCCCTACATTTTGGGGACCAAATGTCCCCACAAGGATAGTAATACCAGTAAATTTTGATCTTGTGGATTTTTTATTTTTTGGTCCCATGAGGAAAACAGCTTATAAATCATACACTATGAAGTTTTTTTTTTTGGAAATATAAAAATGCAGAAAGTTTTCTGTGAGAGGTAGGTTTAGGGTTAGGGTAAGGGGATAGAAAATATGTCTATGAAATGTCCCCATAAAACATGGAAACCCAATATGTGTGTGTGTTTGAGGGCAGAAAAAAAAACATGTTTCTTCCCTTTTGCTTTCTGTTTCAATGTATTGATTGATTGATTGAGTCATTAATGATTCAATTAACACTGTTTAGTGTTGGTCTGCTGGTCTTAACTATATACTAATATATATATATATATATATATATATATATATATATTAAATTAATACTGAAGTACAGTAAATCTGAACGTGTATCACATTTTCACAAATCCCACAATTCTCAAGTTCACATACTGTAACAAACAGTTCTTTTTGAGTTGGCCATAAGTTATGATTTGTGGTTCAGTAAGTCTTTAGATGATTCAAATGGCAATTCATGAGTTTATGATCGATTTTGGCTGATTCATAAAAAAGAATTGTTCAATCAAAAAAGTAATTTTCTGCATATTACAAGTGTATTGTCTTATTTTGCAGCATCCAGTCTTTCGCTTTGAGTACATATTTGCAATTCAGACTGCAAGCTCATAAACTTTTTACATAATAAACATTTACTGTGGATTCAATAACAGTGCGGTTAATGAAACTGATCATCATCATAATCATTCAGTTATGTTATTTTTTTATTTTTTTATTTTTCACACAAAAGTGTCATATGGTTTTAGAAGACATAGAATATATTGCATAAGTCATGGACCAGTTTCATAGTGCTCTTTGTCACTTTGAATTGTCATCATGCTGCATAATGATTGTCGAAAAATTCTACTATTGTGTTTCACTGAATGAACAACAGCATATGGGTTTGGAACAATGCGAGTAAATAATAACAGCATTTTATTTTCTAGGTAGGCTATTCCTTTAAGAATGCCAAACAGTCACATAACAGCCATTTCCCTGCTGATAGATCTTGTTAAAGCGATTGTTTGTAAGGAAAAGAGATGCTTGGAGAATGAATTTGATGAAAAGAACCATTTTTCTTTGTTCCGCAGCCAGCCTCATCTTGCCAGCTAGAATGTGTATACAGTAGTTCTAACTTGGTCGAAACAATGATCATGGCATCAATGCTGTTTGAATATAATCGAGCCTAGCTCAATTAATTAGCCAGTTCTGTCTCTCATTTCACCCCTTTAATTAGCTGTGAGTTAATGAGCTGCACATTAATGGGAGTGATTCCTTATCAATTGAATAGCTTTCAGCAATTAAGGCCGTCTCAAATCAGCAGGTGAGAGAAAAAAAGGCTTCAGTCTCACATCCTGATATTGATTCGAGCATAAGGCAGTGATGATTCAACTGGACTTCATAGACAGTGGAAACCATTAGCACATCTTTAAGTAAGACACAAATCACATGCTACTCAGTGGACGGAAGACATTTTAGTGGCAAAAATTCAATGCTTTTCAATGCAGAGTAATTGTGAGTAATGTTGTTTACTATAGCAAGCCATGCTGTTTCACATGCATCTCTGCATGTTACCTTTTCACTAACGATGTTAGTAGCAATGACACATGCAATTGCACTTCTGTAAGCAAGTATGCTTTCTTTACGTTTATTTTACATCCTCTTGTGCATGATGGCACATCTTATGAGTAACATCAGACACTATAGACTGAAGTGGATGTCATTATCAGGCCTTGTTAGAGGTCGGCAGATTTCATGACACTTTTCTGATGAAGGCATGTTTTATTTCCCCCACTAGCCTCAAAATGTGCATCAATTCAGTGTGCAATTTGCTGTCTAATCTGACTACCTCCACTTCAGCATGTGTGCCCTGGGGTGGGGGAAATTGGTAACAAAAGCTTTGCATGCATTTCATGCCTTTTTGATCCAGCCGCTCATTTCTGTCTGATGAAGTTGGACTTTAATTCAAAGTGCCATTCTCAAAGCTGACAGAGCCTGTTGTTTTGAAGTATTACCCGCGTGCTGTCAGAGAAACATTCCGGCTTCTCTGATTACTTATCTCAAAAAAGAAAAAGAAAAAAAAAAGTCTTCTCGTTGTTATGCGTGGTCGTGATGATTTTGGTGGAATAAGGGAGTTATTTTCTTTATGCAACATGTATTAAATGGATGGTTTAGCCAAAAATGAAAATTCTGTCATTAACTCACCCTTATGTCATTTCAAACCTGTCTGTAAAAATTCATACAAATAATATGCATAATATAATTAAAAAATAATAATAATAATTTATAGTGTTTGAATTTATCACAGTTTCATTCTGCTTTCTAAATACTGGTGGACAATTGATCATTCACAAATTATATTATTCTATTGACCAAAAAGGATTGACAAAATCTATTGACAAAAAAACCCTGTCCACTTAATAGAAAGTAAATATTTTGCAGATAGTTTTTTTTAATATAAATATGAATATTATTTTTACTTTTATACATGAAATGTTTTAGCTTCTTTTACATTTTAGAAATATTAAAAATATATATTTTTTCCTTATTTGTAACAAGTTACATTCAAGGAGTTGTTTTGATTTGATTGATTGTTTGGTTTGTTGGTTGGTGAAAATTCCCATAATATCTTCTTAGAATGCAATGAGTTAATGCTCAGTTTTGAATTCCATTAGTCTATGCACTCAAAAAAAAAAAAAAAATTTTTGCTGCTTGCTCAATTAATTGAAATGAGCCAGTGCAAAGCAATTCTTTGTCTTTCCACAACTTAATTTCACTGCATGTCATTAAAAAATGTAAACTAGAAATTTACTTAATCCATTCTCTTTGAGATTTTAGGGTTTCTTTGTTTGTTTGTTCAGGAAGGGGATTTTCAATTTCCAGAATGCTTTGTATGCGACTGGATGGGGAGAGGAAAGGTGTTATCGTTAGTGTTTTTGAGAAAGATGAGAGCAGGAAGGACTTGTTAGTGTTCTGTAAGGTTGGGATTCAGGAGAGGTTTTGTTATTTTCTTGAGTTGTTTTGTGATTAAGTATTGAGCTTGTGTTCAGACTGATGTGTAGAAGTTGTTTTGTTTTAGTCTCTTCGTTGCACTTCTGTCCCACACTGAATACTTCTCAAAATATTAATTTTGATGCATAACAGTGACACAAGTTTTATGAAATTGTTCACCAAATATATTTGTTTATTTATTAATATATATTTACAGCAGTACAGTAGGTGGCAATAATCAAGTGCATTTTAGCTTTTTGAGCATTCAATTGTTTTGTTAATAAGCACAGTATTATGCTTTATTGAAATTTGCATGACAAGTCACCTTTGAATGTTTGTTGATTCAATTCGGTTTATTGTCTGCAAGTCAAATGAATGCTAGCTATTTCTAGCTAGTTAACTGCAAGAGCTTCAGTTGAGTTATTGTTATTGTGTGTATTCATTATTTTTTCCCCCCTATATGGTAAGGTATTTAAGCACAGATTATGGTTTAATATTAAGAAACCTCATTTCTCATGTGTGTAACCACTATATTCAACTGATTTAAGTTCTGCCAAATAATTATTTTGTTAATGTGCTTGTGTCAAAACGCTCCATATTGTCAGAGAATCTGAGTGTTTTACTGTGATGGACAGTAAGAGTCCCAGGCCAGGCCTCCAGGGGGATCTGAGAACCCTGTGACTGGGATTTTTTGCAAAGGGGAAAAATAGGGCAGTAAAAAAACTGACATCTTGCCGAGTGCTTGAAAACAGTGACTGTGGGTGAGGGCTTTGCTTAAATCAACCTCTCAGCTACATTTGAGACAAGGACAACAGGCTAGAGAGAATCAAGCTTGTTAGGGAGGTCACTTGAGCAAATAACCCTTCTTTTTCCATGGATATTGCATTCCTGTCTGAGGGTAATCTAATTTTAAAGGTCTTGCAGTAAAAGAGCATCAGAAGTAAATTATATATGTGAGACTGCAACAGAATTTCTTGCAGGTTGTACGGCCACCATAGGTCAGCTTCCTTGGAAAGCAGCTCTATTTGACCTTAGGTAAAAACATAGCTTGTTGGTAAATGTAACAAATGCCCAAAGGACAAAAATAACCTGCACTACCTCATTGCCTTGCTTGACTAACATGGAGATTTTGCTTTAGAAGAATGTTTAGAAGAGACATTTTTGATCTTGTCCTCAACAAAAGGAGATCTTTATCTACATAGGAAGCTACGTTCTAAAGCAGCATAGTGCATGCATGCTACATCGATTTAATATTAATGCTAAACAATACTATTTAATATTAATGTAAAACATGATATTATGCTAAAAACATTCTTTATTATTATTATTTAATAATTCATTTTTTTTTTCTTTTAATTTATTGAGCTCCTAATAGCCTAGCCATTTCCCCCATAAACTTAAAATGGAATACAAATCTCATTATCAGATAATTTTGCCTTCTCCAGTGGTACTGTTTTAATTAAACGGGCTCTGAACGGAGTGACGGCACTGCAGCCCCATTGTGTCAGCTTCCAGGACGTGATCTGGGGAAGTGGCTGATGCAGACTTTTCAGACTCTGTTGTGACAATGTACACATTATACCTCAAAGCACACAAGTGTCTTTCTATTTGCTTTCATCAGAATAGGGGGGGAAAGGGGTGACCCATTTCCTGACAACTCTAGGATATGGGTCAGGAAACTGATTGTATGGTCTACATGCAAGCAGCGTTGTGGGCCATGTGTGGTGCACTCTGTCTTATGAAGAAAACTGTGAGGAAATATTGGTGGTTTCACACAGTTTGTTACAATCTCAGCATGTTTGGCCGGAATACAAATGCATTTTGCTGAAAAAAGTGAAATAATAATATATGTATCCCTGTGTGTTTGTGTGTGTATAAATATAAAAAAATATCTATATATATATATATACACACTGTCACATGTCTGTTCCGTTTTGCCCTTATTTGGTCAGTTTCCTGTGTTCTCATCATTAGTTAATTATCGTTTAGTCTGTTCGCCTGAGTTCTATTAATCATCTCGTTTACTCCTTTGTTTCCTGTTCTTTATAAGCATTCAGTTTTGTTGTAGTCTTTGTCCTGTCTTAATTGTAACATTGTTTGGATACGTTGTTTCACTCTGCTCTTATTATTATTAAACGCAATCTTCTTGAACACCCACTTCCTGTGTCCACCGAAGAGGCGTATCGTTACACACACACACACACACACACACACACACACACACACAGAAGGAGGAGTTATTATTATTAATTTAATATTTATGTATATATATATTTTTGTAATATGCCATTTAAAATGATTATATATTTTTTAACTGTACTGTATTTAAGCTTCAATCTTAAAAAATATATTTAAAAATATATAATACTTTCCTTGTCTTTTCAGGCTATGTGGGATTTTGAGAGTTTTATATTCCTGGAGGTAAATGCTCACTGGTAGTAACAGACGTAGGACAGTAGAAGCTGTTTGGAATTTTAATAATTTGAACATGAGACGAACAAATCAATGGGCCGAGAAAAAAAATGAATGTGGCACCAGGGAAATGTGCTATGAACATTTAATATCTAGTATTTCCCTCACTCAAAATCCCAAACAATTAAGAACCAAACATCAGAGCTATTAAAAGGGAGACAATTCCAGTCCCTTTCCTTTCTTATTTGTTGCATGTATGTATTCAAAGGCTTTGATGGAAGAGAGTGTGTAGTATGAATAATTTAAGACTTGCTCATCTAGTGTTCACTGGATATGTGGTGCTTTCGTTGTGCCTTCAGATTTCAAAGCTCTTAAAGAATTTACTGTGTGAAAATCCAGCCTCAATCAAAATGTTGCTCAAAGATGTAAATGGTTGCCTGCTGTCTTCCCAAAACAAGTCCGTAAATTTGATATTTGACAGGAATCAGCTTCATTAGGTGGTTGTGGAATCCTTATTCTTGACCATAACTCTTTCTTTCCCCGTCGGTGTGGTTAATAATGCAGTAGTGTGGTATGTTAGCTTGCTGCTGGTGGTAGACGAACACAAACTCAAAGATCAGGTGTGACTGAGAACGAGGCGTCTGCTTGGCCTGAAATCTAGTGAACGCATTACGCTCATGCATCATCCTCTTTCAAGACTTCTTTCCATGAATAACCATCACTCTCACGGCAAGACATTAAAGAAGAATTAGTAAGATTGATATTTTGAAGGAAGTGTTGGTCTAGATCATAATTAACAGTTTTCTCACAGGTGCTCTCTTTCCAGGATCGAAAGACTGATGTAAGCCGAGGCAATTCGGTGTCTCGCTATAAAAATTATTCTGAACTCCCAGGTGGCAGCTTCACAGCGGTGTTTCCACTGACAGCCACACAAAAGATGACAAGCATGAGTGAGGAAATGACCCGTGAGGGAGAAAACATGAAACGTGTTAAAAACTTGGGAAATCCTGGAAGGAATGCCTGGAGCGAGGTCAAAAAGCATGTCCTGCTTCTTTCTCAATCTACACAAGTGAATGTATGTAACATGTCTATGTCTTGCTAAGGTTCAAGGACTGAATGCACCCTTAGCCCGAAAAATCAAACTTTGTATAGTGCTATAGATACCTCAAATTATGTGGCTTGTTACAAAGAGGTGCACTGTAGACTTAAAGGGATAGGTCGCCAAAAAATAACAATTTTGTCATTTACTCACCTTCTTGTTGTTCCAAACCTGTATGAACTTCTTTCTTTTGAACACAAGAAAAGATATTCTGAAGAATGTGTGTAACCAGACAACAACCTCATTTTGAATGGATAAACACCACTCACATTTTCTTCAGGAAGTATAACATTTTTTTGTTTGCTTTGCTGTTTATTCAAATCACTGAATGTAATTAAACAAGTGTTTAATACTATTTTTAAATCAACCTTAAATAAAATGAAGTGTCGTAAATATAGACATATTTTCACATTGGTTGTGCCATTGCCTATATCACAACAAACTGAGCTAATGTTTTCTTTCCCTGTGTGATTCTGTCATTAGGTGGTTAATAACCTGTGATGTGATATGCATAGATAGAGCGGCTTATCTGTGTATTACAAATACACTCTTTTACTCTTTTCTTTCTGTGATGTGAATAAGATATATTGGGTATTCATGTTGACGTTTATTAGCTAGCTCTGCCTTCTGGATGTGCACACTGAATCTGTCAAAGGCACAGATGAACAGGCTGCCTGCCACCAGTAATGGGGGTGGTTATGCTTGACGACATGCCAATAATCGAGACTTCATTTTCTAACTAATGAGATTAAGGCATATCAGCCTGAGAGGTACATGTCATGCTCTGTACATACTTAGACAGCTAGAGCTCGCTCTTTTTCTCTTTATTAAACATCATTTGAATTGCAACTACCCAAGTGTCACTGCTGTCTAATGCCTATGTGGGTAGTGATCTACATAAATAGCATTAGAACTTTAATGGAGATGTTAGAAATAACAAACACAATGTTATGAAACTTGTTGGTGTATCATATGATGGAGGGTTGTGTTTAGCATGGAAATGAAATCATGTTAACCATAGAGTTAACCATTTGTTTCTATGGGAAACATGATGAGAAATTTCTAACAGATTTGGTCATTTTAAAGAAGTCAGTCATGGTATAAAATTTTTATGTGGTGTTTATTTATTATTTTTCCTTTCTTTTCATTTTTTCAGTTTATATGATGGAAAAAAACAAAACAAAACATTGTACAGTACAGTTTATATATATATATATATATATATATATATATATATATATATATATATATATTAGGGGTGGCACGGTACACCGATGTCACGGTTCGGTACGAACAGGGGGGGAGGGGGGGGGTTGAGATCTACTATGCTCAGTTTCTTTTCATTTATTTTGAACAGACAGTAGTGCAAATTATAATTTTTTCCATCTAGATGAGAAAATACTAAATATTATTACATGTTAGCTATATATATCTAAAATCTGTTTTGTTTTCATTGTGAGTGTACACAAATAAAAGCAGACCTTTATACAGTGATTATTAATAAGACAATAAGTATTTACAGTTGATTCTGCTGGTATAAGGAAACAGTTGAAGCGCGCACACACACACACACACACACAACAGTTCCAGTATTGCTAACTTGACAGCGCAGTTGGTACTTTATCAAAATAAAATACAGTGAGCCAAACATCAGCGCGCGCGCCTCTGTGTCACCGTTGGAACGCGACTGAAGTACAAAGCCTATTGTTTACATAATAAATAATAGTTTAGCATGCAGATAGGTTACATCACAAATATGGAAATATTATGGAATATTTGGATTTGTGCCGAATGAGAGAGGTAGGATACAGGAGCACAAAGCTCCATTTCGAAAACAGTTGAGTGTGCAAGCCTTTAAAGTATACTTCCTTGTCAGTCTATGTGAGAGACGAGTTCTCAATCAGCACATGGTCACTGTCTAGGGAGCTTTGTTTTCAAGTGCGCAACTCATGGCATTCGCTGTACTTCTGCTGGCGGTTATCAAGCAGCGTTGCATTACTGCGGGCGCCCCCTTCTGGATTGAGGGTGAATTGCCTGTATTCGTCGTAAGGCCTCATGCACCGAACCGAGACAATACATGTACCGTCCGTGCCACCTAATATATATATATATATATATATATATATAATTAATAGTTTATATAATGAGCAAAAGCTATAAGAAATAACTAGAAATAATAATAGGTGATGAGACATCTGTGAAATCAAACATTTAAGTATGACATTTTTGAAAAAAAAAAATTAATAGTTTTTTTTTATTTTTTAGCAAGGACATATTCGGCGCACGGTCTGAAGCGCATGGCACAGGTGCACGTAGGGTGTGTCCGAATCCACTTTTGCTTGTTTAACGACTGCACCAGGTGCATTGTCCAAAAGGGTTGTCCCTATTCTCTTAATGAGTAATGTGTGTGTTTTGGGCGTAACATGCAATAAACCAATCAGAGTCTCATCTCCCATTCCCTTCAAAAGCCAGTTGCGCTTATGGAGTTATGTAAATGAAAAACGAAGTCGAGATGGATATGAAGCTTGAGTCTTAGACCTTTTTAATGATGTATAGTTTATGAAGTTAATTGCATTCTTTTACATTAAAACTAGCAGTAACTCTGAACTAATGTAAACAAAGAGCGCTGTGCACAGGTTAAGAGATTTTAAACAAGCACTATTAATGCACATTTAGTTAACCAAATGAAACAATACACATTTTAATGCTATAAAAGTGTGCACACCTTGAGAGAAATAAACAGCAGATGTTCATATTAACAACTTCTTTAACTTGAGCAAACGCTGCTAATACACATATACATTTGTTAATAAAATGAAAACATGCATGTTTTAAAGCTAGTGAATAAAAGGAAACGATCCACCCGCATGCCTCTGCTCAGTGACGGTGCCTGGATCCAACATGATCTCACAGAATTCCGTGTAATGTTCACGGATTTAATTAACCTCCGAATCTGTGGAGGTATCACGGAATCGCCGAAAATTCCGTGATGGGCTCACAGAAAAAAATCCGTGATGGGCTCACAGAAGTGATACCAATGTAAGTCAGTGACAGGCATCAGCCGTGCTCCACGCACGGATCCACTGGTTCAACACTTTAAATATGCCGACGCGATAATTTATCGTCATCATTATTGTTCAGAACTGGGTAGGTTTAGGGTAGGGGTGGGGTCAGGTACTCCAGTGAAAGTATAACTGCATCGGAGTCACTCTTTTTACGTGGTCCGATGCAGCGCTGGTGTTGAACCAGTGAATCCGTGCATGGACCACGGCTGATGCCTTCTGTGAGCCCAGCATGGAATTTTCGGCGATTCCGTGATGCCACCACAGATTCGGGGTTAATTAAGTCTGTGAACATTACACGGAATTCTGTGAGATCAGGTCGCTGGATCAGCTGTGATCTGCGTCTCGGTCCGATGACGTCACTTCCAGGGAGGCATGCCCAGGCCTGTTGGACACGCCCCCGTCCCCTGACTCCACCCCCATGTCAAAACAGCGCCACAAAGTGAGATGCGCAGAAACGTGAAGCGCAAAGGGGAGAACGGTATCGCAAGCTCAAACTTGACTGAAACGCAAAATAAAAGCTGCATTGCAAATAAATTAGTAGATATGGCCATGGAAAATATGTATTGCAAATTCATTTATTTTGCTCTGTTTTATTTATATTTTGCAATTCATTTATTTCTGTTTGCAAAACTTATTTTCTTTTTGCAATACTTCATTTTCTTTTGCAATTCTTTATTTTTCTTTGCAAAACTTATTTTCTTCTTGCAATACTTTATTTTCTTTTGCATATATATGTGGCATTAAATTGACTCCATAGTGTTGTACAGTATATCCTGCAGTATATCATTGACCATGTTGCAGTGTGCTTGGAAAGATATTGAAGTGGTATTTTTTTATAGCTACATGCAATAAACAGCAATTGCTCTGCCGTCTGTTTGGTAATGTCCTCCCCCGGCTTGTTATGAGCTTTTGCTCTGCTGAAGTCCTGCCTCAGGGTCTCAGTTTGGCTGCAATTTTGAGGCCTTCTCAAATACTGGCATGGCAAGTCTGTGTGTGTATACTGGCATGCAAGCCTTGGCAGTACAGCATGTGGATCAATGCCGTGGCCGAGGTCATTCATCCGAGCTGTCTGCTGTGTCCCAGAAACACTGAGTGAGAGAAAGATAGCGTACCATGAAAAAAGGAAAGGGAGGTTGGACTCTAAATGCAAGAGTCATTCAAAAAGCATGTTCACGGATTATATTAAAACAAGTAGCAACATCTCTGAATCTGAAATATCTTTCAGTCAGAGTCAGCATGGCAGGTAATCAATTGCAAAGCTTGTGATATAACACAGGGTCATGTCCTCACTCACATTTAGCGGTTTGAGGTCTATTACCTCCTGATGTGACTGAAAGACGTTACAAAACATTTCCTCAAGTATATAAGTGTTTGACATGGTATCTAACCCCAGTTAGACACTGGCTGCATCCTAATTTGCATACATATGACACACTGCAATGTCTTTATACCACAGATTCTTTTACAAATGCACATTTAGGATGGGTGGTATGCAAATTGGTATGCAGCCTCTGACTATAAAAGCTTTTAGCCATATTGAGTCTTGTTGTTTGGTTCTGAATCTTTGCATTTTTAAAAACATTAATATTCGAGGAATGGTACTGGCGAATAAACCAACTCAAAAAGAAATAAATAAATGAGCTTTTGGGATGTTGATTTCAACAATGTCTACTTTGAAGTGCAATCATCTAAAATACAGTTGTAATTTATTGTTTATTAATAGTTGCATGATCACAGGCTCTCGAATGACATCGAGCTTATAATTAATACCCCACTCATCCAAATCTCTTACATCAATGGAAATATTAAGTATCGCTCACATGGCTCATTGCGTGATGGATATTTGCGGTATTTTAAATCTCAAGACATCATGATCAAAGGGCAATTAAACTACAGAGTAGGCAGCAAGGCTGGACGAGAAAACACCCCTTTTATCACTCATAATAAATAAATAAATAAAAATTAATTAAATCAGATTTCTGCTGGAACACGGCAAAAACAAAAAGTATCATATTTTTTTTCAGACCTGCATGGTTCATGTTTTTTGGAGGTCTTATTTTGGACTTTTTCATGTTTTTGTAAATATATAAAAAATAATGTGCTTGAACAGGATACAGAAATAATATCATTTGGGAATATCATGGTACTGAAATCCCACTTAAAAAATACACCACAATACTATGTTTACCATGGTATTCAGTAAATTCTCTGGTATTTTTCAAATCACCATTGTATTACCACTCTTTTTTTTGGCATTCACATGTGTTCCAATGTACCACTTCAAAATCATAGTACTTTGGTCCCTTTTGTGTGTATGAGTGTGGTAATATCATGGTATTCTTTAAAAATATTATACACATAACATGTGAATATGATAATCCTGTATATTAATCAGAAAACTGAAAAAAAGTTGAAAGACTTAAATAGCATTTTCTTGTAAAGAAAACTACAGTAATCTTTATATATATATATATATATATATATATATATATATATATATATATATAGTTACAACCTCGAAAAACTTTTTTTTCTTCTTTTTTTTTTTATTTTATTTTATTTTTTACAGTGCATGACCATCACTATACCATGGTACTGCCACAGTTCTTTTTCTGTAAGGATTGCAGCAGTCACCTCTCAATTAATGCATGAAATGAAGATTTTCCGTTCATGATATGACTGTCAATTTCCCCTCAAATGTTGTCAAAACTCTACTGGGAGTGTCATTGTAAATAGAAGCTGTTCATTTTTCTTGCCAATTTCTTTTAACAGAGCATCAGCAGTGCACTGTATCAGAGTTGCAGGGGAGCGTTACTTGCTTCCACCAAACATCTGAAATGTTGTTCCAGCTTTTGATGGAGCGGTGTCTCCCAAAGGAATATTCTCAGAAGTGTTTTTGGAAGACAAGTGATGCAACACTGTCAGGTGGAGGTAAAAAGCTGCCTGCCTGACACTGAACCACAAACATAAACATGTCAGAATTCATCAGTGTCTTCGGAGGCAAATTGAGGATGCCTTGAAAGCAGAAAATATAACTGCAGGAGGTTGGAGGAGGACACTGCTGTGCACAAACTAATGACCAGAATTTGAGAAAAAATTCCCAACCTGCTGGAAGTCCTATTATATACAAATCTTGTAAGTGATATTAAAAAATTGAAACCCTTTATAAAGTAGCAAATTTTTCTCACTAATTGTAAACTGGTTCCTCACAATTTCTGCTTCATTACTGAAACATCTTTTTCTTGCTAGTTTTTCTAGTCACATTGGTTTTGCTCACTTGGGGTTTGGATTTTGTTTTTTGTAAATCTGCTTTTGAATCATTTGTAATGCAAAGTGCTGTTCAAATTAATTTGAAGTGAACTGAATTGAATTTTACAATGACTTCAAAACCCCATTAAATCAACATCGGAGTGCTGTGGTTTGCAATCAATGCACCATACCTAAAAGCATTTTAAGTAGATCTGCATTTAAAACTTACATTCTTTCTTTCCTGGAAAATAACCCAAAAATATTGACGACTCATCTTGTATCAAAGATGCATGCACTAATAAAAAACTTTCTAGAATGAGAATATTCTTTCCCTGATTACTTTGCTGTCTAGCAATAGCAAATCATGACTTTGTTACAAAAACTTTCTCCAGACAATTTTTTTCAGTAACCAAGCTGTACGTCCGGTCATTTTTGTCAGCTGTTTACAATCACAGCTACTAGCGATGCTTGATGCGCAAATGTATCACTCATTTGAGTCAGTACTTTTTAATAAATCAGTCACACAGCTCTGACTTTGTTTCCACTTTGTAAATTTCACACACACACACACACACACACGCACACACACACACACACACACATGCACACACACACAAAAACAAAAGAAAGAACGAACAGCAATTCAGCAACAGGGTACTTGCTACATTCTTTAAACTAATATTTTATTTTTAGCTAGCTACATTTTTGAGTAGTTTGTCCAACACTCATCACAAATAAGTAAATACGAAACTGTATATAACGTGGTAGATATTAAATTTTTATATTAACTAATGCTCCTTAGTACTTTACAACGCTCAAATTCAAAGCAAAAATCATGTCTAAAGTAACATAGTGCAAAGTAAAACAAAACTCATACAGTGTGAAGCTCCAGCCACTCCTCATGAGTTCAGCTCGTGATTGTGATGTTGAGAGCTTTGACAGTGACAGTGAAGAGTCTCTGAATATATATGAATCTGCATGCTGCTGTGTTCCCACTTAAGCTCAGCCTTATGTGTGTGTGTTCAGAGGCTCAGAAATGCTGGACTTCCTAATTCATATTGTCAGCTGGGAAGGGAAAGCTCTCCTAAAAGCAGAGCTGCTTCTAATCATGGCCTGCAATCAAACACCTGTCACTGGGGATGAATCCACCATCACTACTGCACAGGTACACCCAACTGCATCCATGATGACTCTAAAAGGTGTACAACTGGAGCCAAAACTCAGTTTTCAGGTGCAGTATGAAATCTTAGCTCTGATATTGTCATGAGACAAAGAAAACCATTTAAAGATAAGATTCTCTGAAATGAAGAAGCATTGTAAGCATTTACAAGGCTCTGGGAATTTAGTTTCCCCAGCACACTGCAAATCTATTGAACCAGCTAACCGTTTGTCAATATATATATATACACACTTCAGAACAACAAAGATTTTGTGGCGGTCCATTTCCTTTGGCCCAGTTTGGACCTGGTATTAACATCCAATCACAAGCCAGCGTTTCTAATTAGAGGTGCAAACAGGGTCCAAAGCATTTTGTGATCTGATGCTCAAACCACTTTCAGAGGTAGTCAGAAATTACCTCCTCGCATTTGTAACGTGAGTGCTAATGTGCCAACTACTCACCTCGCCAAAACAAGTTTAAAACTTTGCCAGATAGAGACAGGTTTAAATGAAACAACTGTCCAAACAAATAAATTGGAAAAGGCCATAGAACATTGTCATGCAGTGACATAAATAATAAGCTATGGTTAACAGTGTCTGTTAAATAATGTAAACGTAGATCCTGTGAAGTTCAGTTCAGTCAATAAGACTCATAAAGGAAAATATTTATAACTTGATGTTTTATAAATGGAATAATTACTAATTATACGATTTTAATGCACAACATGGAGGCCAAGAACCATCTGACGCGAAGCGGAGGGTGGTTGCCTCCGTGAAGTGCATTAAAATCACTTAATGCACAGCTAGCCATGCATTATCCTGCTTATACCATTGTCATTTACCAGCATTTACAAGTTGTTAATGATGTTCGCAGTGCAATATTTGACCGGAAGGGTAAAAATGACGGTTATTTTCGTCATTTACGACTTGTTAGCGCTAGCATTCTGCCCGCTTCAAATCAGATATCTTGTCTTGTCAAAGTATAAAATAAATATAAAAAAAGACATGCACATGGACCACCCACACTGCCTGATGTGTGTGTGTGTGTGTGTATATATATATATATATATATATATATTGTGACGGGGTGGAAGAATCACGCGACAAGGAGAGCTCAAATAAATACCCCGGAGGGTGGATTTATTCAATAAGGTAAGGAGTGCGATAGGTGCAAGGTGGCTGGAGGCCGTGGTGTGGTGCTCTCTGTGCGGGATTCGTGCTGTGCGGTGGCAATTCCGTCCTGCCCTCGTCAGGGCTGGGTCAGTCGGTCACTCGCTGGCTTCTGCAAAGAGAGGAGATAACACACATTAAGCCTCGGTCTGGAGAAAGTCCGATCTCTCTCTCACCCAGCCGCGTCCGGCTTATATGGTCGGGGTTTGATGAGCTTCAGGTGTGACCGGCCCAGCCCTGATGAGCTGGTGCAGGTGTTTCGCCTTTGTCTCCAGGGCAACGCTGATGAGAACTCAGGATACTCATCACAATATATACATACATACCATGGTCTGTCTGAACACTTGATTCTGATTGGCTGGCAGGTATGCAGTAAGTAAGGAATAATGCACGGCTACCTGTGCATTACATGATTTTAATGCACGACGTGGAGGCCAAGAACCTCCCGACGAGAAGAGAAAATGTGTGTGTGTGTGTGTGTGTATATATATATATATATATATATATATATACAAACATCAGGCAGTGTGGGTGGTCCATGTGCATGTCTTTTTTTTATATGACCAAGGTCTCTGACACAAGACAAGATATTTAGCAAGTGAACAGGCAGAAAGCATGGAACAAGATAGCTTTTAAAGGTATGCATGGGTAGCTATAGCAACAGAAAATTCGTTGTGTAGCGAGCGAATGAGACTTCTCTTGACAGACCTGCTGTTTATTGGGTGACAGGATGACCTGTGATGTTTGTTTGTTTGTTTGGAAAGTTGCATAGGCAGCAAAACTCCTGAGCAAAAAGAACGCAGTTCGGCGATAAACCTTGTACTACCAAAACCCTGTCATTTAAATCCTTTTGTCCACATCATCGCATGTGCATTTCACTCCAATTAGAGATGGCATTGCAGTCGTTTAGGCTTGAATTCTGTAGCAGGTAAATGATAAAAGCTGACAGACAAGAAGAAAATTCACAGCAAGCAGTGTAGGCAACCTATTACCAAATAGCATAACTGACAGGAAAAAGATATCCGTTCAAAACACCATTATAACATCTCACAGATTGAATGCAGTCATTGTTAGCTCAAAGTAGCATCATTACCCAGAGTAAAGCACAAGAGAGCTCGGGATCAGCAGTGTCTATCATGATCCACAGCTCCAGGGTGCCAAACACACTATGACTCAAAGAAAAAAAAAAGATCAGTACACTAAGCTCACTCTAGCACTGTGGCCTGTTCATAACATACTAATTAACCCACTCCAAGTGACCGCGTATGTGAACATTGATAATGATGATGCACATGCCTTCCCCCTTTTGGGCTCATGGGATTGCTGTTTTTCCCAGGCAACAGGCGAGACATCATTAGAGTCAACATGCATGGTTACACATGCCGAGGTCATGATGAATGACGTTTACAGCATAAGACTTGCAGCACAAGACATCGACTGCCCAAGATATGCAGCATGAAGTTTCCATTGTAATTTTATGAATGCACACCTCTTCAACTGAGATTTTTATACCCTGTGCACTTCAGCTGCACTGCAATCATTCACTGTAGTGTATCGTGAAGGCTGATTTCCTAGTTTCTGATTAGCATGAGAATGATACTAATAAGCTCTAATGAGGATAGTGAGAACCCATCTATGGGTGTTTCAGTGATGAGGACTTTTGGCCCTGTGGACTTCAGGCCGCTCAAAACACACTTTTTTAAATCTCAATATAGTGTATTTAACTTGTCAACTTACAATGTCTATATCTAGATGAATTCTACAAAATTTTTAAACCTACATTTTTTATAAATCAACAAATGTCATTTTCACCACAACTCAAATTATCTGTTTGATCTCCTTCACAGAATTCTAAACACACACACACACACACACACACACACATATATATATATATATATATATATATACAGTATATAATTTGCTGAATAAATCGTATTTGGAAATGATTTACAACAGAAAGTTATATTTACCATGGTTTTACTGTCTTCATATATCACAAACTTTTTCTAAGCCACAATACCACAAAATGCTTGTCAAACGTTATAAACTTTACATTTCCACATTCTAAACCCAGATGATGCCACTTCCTCTTGATCATGTAATTAACAAAAATGACACATTATTATTTAGATGTAAAGAAGTGACAGTTAAGTTATCATATTTAAAAAATTCTATACATTTTTTGAATCATTGCAAAGTGTGTTTTCTGCTCCTTTATTTCAGCATCCACAGTGGCAACTAAATATTTCCTCCTAACTGAATTTGATTAAATTCATGGCATGCTGGCAGGATGGTATTTTGTAGTGGACATGTGTGACCTTTTGCGATCACTCCAATAAAACACGCTCTGTGTACACTCTAACATTTTTGTCTCTGAATTCAAGCAGATTCATAAAATCCAGTGTTTGTGACTTGAATGCCAATGACTTTGCTTTTTTTGTGTTGAATATGTATAATTCATGTATAATTCACGTCTTGAGTTTTGTTCGCTTGAGGCTTATGTGCAGAACAGCAAATTAGAGTGTAGCCAAAGAACATATTAACATATGTCAACCCATGGGATCTGGGTTTGTGCCATTCATTTCAATGCAAACTGCTGCCAGTGCCCCTCTTAAATGTTAAAAGCCATTTTTAATTTATGAGCAAACAATATAATTATGTAGCCTGTGAATACAACCACAGTGTTTTGTAGATTTGTATTCCATGAAATGTTCATGACTGATATGTTTACCCATCAGTTTGCTTAATGATGAACATGTGCACATATTTAATAGATGATGATCAATGATTATAACTCAAAGCCTCATAAAATGACTTTTGCATTACATTTAAACATGTTTTATGCATCTGATATCATGTGACATTATTTAATGGGATAAATGTGTGTAAAGTCCATTTGATGCTTGATAAACATATGCTTATATTCCAAGTACTGACATCAGGCCTTGAACTTAGGGGTGAATACTGTTCAAAGTACAATGCAAGTAATGTATATTTGCAGTGTTAGATATTATTTTACTTTGCTGACTGTTTGCTGAAAGGGCCATTTCTGTTGGATAGCTGGTCACACGATTAAAGGCTCTGTTCTGAGATGAAAAAGAGGGACTCCAAGGATGCTTGGCCAGGTCCTGTTATTTTTTGTGTTGTTGTTGCGACTCACTGAATGGCTTTCATTTTTTTCTGCTTTGATGGTCATCAGACAGATGCTCTGAGAGCCATGATTAACACAATGGAACTAATCACACTGCTGGCCATCAGTGTGTCCACCAAACTTGACAGCCAGCTGTCCTCCCTGTATTAAAGTGTCTTGGCTCCCGATTAAAAGAAACTCAGCTCACACAAAAGCTCGGTTCAAAAACTCATCGAGCTGCCTTGTTGTGTACTGCCTACAGAAGATTTGTTCTTGTGTGCGTCTGTGCTGTTTGCTAATGGTTTTTCTATGTAAACATCCACTAGATCAGTGTTTCTCAACCTTTTTGACTTGAAGGCCCCCCATATTGCTGGTGGAATGATCTTCCCACCCATATTCGGAGTACTGGATCCCTGTCAATCTTCAAGCAACAGCTGAAAACTCATCTCTTTCGACACTACTTGACTTCTAATCTTTCTCCTTATTTATTCCTTCCCTTGCTAGCTTGTACTTATTTAAACAATGCCTGAGACTTGGTGTTACAAGCACTTCGTTTGTCGGATTGCCTCTTCAAGATGAATCGCTTCATGTGTTCCCCAAATTGTAAGTCGCTTTGGATAAAAGCGTCTGCAAAATGACTAAATGTAAATGTATTGGCCAACGTATCTTTGATATTTCTGCTGCAATTTTGAAAACACTACTTTTATTTTTTATTATTTCAGAAGTCTCAAGATTCTGATTCAGTATGTTCTTCAATAAAAAGAGTTGTTACTGAGAGGAACTACAGTATAATTTCAGTTCACATCTTGATTGTTTTGTGTTTTTAGAATCTCAATAAAGTTTGTTTATATAATAAATAATTGTTCCTGTTAAAAAACCCTGCGACCCCGTAGTTGAGAACCACTGTGCTAGATGGAGTTTGCTAATTGTTACAACATGTTTTTAGGCACCCTATGTCATGAGCACCATGTTTTTAGAAACTGTACGAAGTGAAACTTTTTCTCATAACACATGCATTCTGTTCCACTCTGTTGAACTGTCGAGCGTTTTTTCAATGCAAGAACGCATCCTGTGTGAACAGCCCCTACGGCACCATCCTAACTGAAATGGTCGCTGATTTGGAACACTGTATATAGGTAGTAACTCTATGTGCTATACAAATCCTCACTTATCTAAGCTAAAATAATTTGTAGCATGGAAGTAATTTATTTCATGTAATCATGGTGTATTTTTAAAGGTGTAGAAAAAATATTATATAGTACACTATATAAACAAAAGTATTGGGACACCAACAGAGACTTTAATGACATTGCATTCTGAATACATAGACATGAATATGGAGTTGTTCGCCCTTTGCAGCTATAACAGTTTCCACTCTTCTGGGAAGGCTTTCAATACAACATCTTTGATGTATCTGATATCATCCCAATACCATCAACACACTGCTTTATAGGCAAAGGATACATGGTATGCAGCCTTTAAGTTATGTCCAGAAACTAATTACTGTCTTTTGGAAGAGAGTGAATATCTGAAGGAGTCATAGCGTTTTATATGTCTAAAGCTGAGTGTAGAGCAACGTTATAGGTTATTCAGGTGTTTGGTGACGATACAAAGGTTATGGGGACACTTTAAAATTCAAACAAGTGATTCATGATTCAAATATGCAGGAGGTATAATGAGTTCATCATATTGTCAGACTCATTTGATCCCTAAGTAGTGTCCTTGTCTGACCAGTGAATGAGAAAATAATTGCATTGTATAACAACACTGCCCTCTGACAAGACTCTGTAAGTACGTCTCATCCGTGCCTGAGGGACTATCACAATGAGAAAGGCTGTGAAAATATTCATCAGAATGATTTGCTGAAATGCCATCCAGTATTAAAATGCGTCCCTTGTTGCAAAATCTTAAAATAGCTTCTGTAAAATGGCAGCTATTTCTTCTACCTTTCTCTCTACATCATTTCTGTTTTTTTTCTCTCCGTCTTTATTAGCATGAACAGCTGGTGTTTCTTCACACTCTGAAATCATGCCCAGAAACATTAACATGTATGGTGGACATGTGCCAAAAGATGTGGCCCAATTAAACAAGAGCAGAAATCTGTATTGATCTGTCTGACCAGGTTAAGTTAATTAACAGTCTTCTGTAGCATACCAGAAAACTTTAATATCTCAGAGATTGCTCATTCAAAGTGCAGGAGATTTAATGGAGGTCTCAGATGTGTTTCATTAAAATATTATTTTTTTCCTAAATATCTTAGGCTTTTCTGAGGATTTTTTGGCATACGGTTCATATGCTGCAAGTGAAACTGCATTTAAAATAGTTCACATCAGTTTTTTATTATTATTATTTGTTTGTTCATAGCTATGGTCATTGATTTTTAGGTCAGAACATGTTTGATGCAGTCTGCACACATCTGCCAAATTAGGCTAGCTTGTTAGAGTTTGACTAGATGTACAGTACAGCATGTACAGACTTTCAACATCAAAAGCTACGAGAAGCTTCACTTGTCTTGTTGTTCATTAATATATAATTATATCATAATTATCATCATCGCCGTTAACCTCTGTTCCCGATAACAGCCCAAGTACACTGAATAAAAAGCAATATATACGCACAGCAGCTTCTCCATGTAAACTTCTCTCTCCACCAGCATGTTCCTATGCACCAGAAAACCAGTCGTTTCAGTCAGAAGCTGGGTTAAGGGTGCTTTGTTAAACAGAACAAGTGCACAACACAGTTACAGTGTGCTTTGATCGCCGGTGGGCCTCGATATGATTTACTTTTACATGTCGTTATGCTTTTTGAAAAGATGTCATTACTTTAAATATGTTCAGTGGTAGCTTACCCACTGTAGTGTAGATGTAGCCCACCTGCTGTGAGAGAGGAAAAACTCTGACAGAGACGGGCTTGGAAAGAACTCTGGAAACAAGCATGTGAAAAATAAACATACAAACAAACAAGGTTGATGTTAATGCTGTAATGTTATGCAGTAGCCTATATGGCGACACAATTTTGTTGTTTCTTAAAGAAATAATAGGTTACGTATTCCAAAATCTCGTGAGGTGGTGTTAGTACATATTTAGTGAGCATCAGAAAGCGTTTTAGTCCCGAGTCACATAAAAGATCCGTTCATAATGAATCGTTGATCACCAACAAATCACTATTAGCTATTGTTAGTTGGTCCAGTTTATATTCAGGCAGTGTCACACGAGTCTGCTGCCTAATTAAAAAAAATAAATAAATAAAATGTGTGTGAGGTTACATAGCTATCTAATAAGAACGATATGTATGGACAGCAAATACAAACACAAAAGAGAAAAGCGATGATGGAAAAGTTAGTCATTTCATTAGATGAATTTGCTGAAAAGGAGGACCGGAGAGTGCAACTAAAATGAGTGAGTACTACTACTGTATTAATTTTACATCTGTTATGTGAATATTTAATTGGACCACTGTGCCAAGATTGTTTGTCAGTGCGTGACTGCAGTATTGAGTACTGACACTGTGGAGCCTGGTAATGAAAAGTTACAGGGTAGAAGTACTCACGGACGGTTGCGTTATATGGAGAGATAGTTAGTTTATTTTTAAGAGATTATTTTAGAGATAGGTAACTTGCTCAACGGACAATTTTTGATTATTACTAATACCTACTACTTTTGTGTTGGATCTGGATTGCCTGTTATTTTGGAAATGACCTTTGCAAAGCAAAGTGTTTGGTATGGTATTTTCCTGGTAGGCTATGCTACATAAATGCTTTTTTTATTGTATTTATTGTTTGCACTATTAGCTATTTGCATTTCTGTATTTCTGTATCACACGAGCAAGAGTTCCTTATACAGAGTAACTTTGCTTGTTACTTTGTCTGTTTTGCTCCACCAGTGAACCACAATAGTTCCACTTCTACGAGCAGGAAACGGCAGTGGTTTTCGTTTCTAAATGAATCGGTGCAAACAAATGATTCACCCATAAATGTAGTCACTTTTTGCAACCTACTGATGTAATGATGTAAACATTTAGAAACAGTCACACAAAAATTGTGAGGCTTCTGCTATACAATGTATACAATAAAATAAATAAAGCTAAATAGAACTAAAAATGATGCTATGCTGATATACTGTACTTATTTGGATATCTCCATCACCAGTATATAAAATAACCTTAATTGTTGTTTAGTCTATATACAATGGCCCATCACACTACATATCACTTACTGTTGTTAGAAGCTAAATTATGCATACGTCTTTCCTACAGGAGCGTATATAGTTTGTCTATTGGTCAAAATGTATAAACTTGCTATGCTTCACCTCAGTTTATTACATTGTCCTTTGTTCTTTGACCTATGCCATCTAATCTGTACTTGTACAGCTAAGCAGCAGGAGAGGAATATGTGGCTGTAGGTTTTACTTTTTCCTCAGTGGCTGAATAAAGAATTTTAAATATGATCAGCGCCATGGGGACCAAATTTATGAAGGTGATTCAATTTGTTTCTTATTGACACTTGCGTTCTCTCCAGCAAGAATTCTTCCTTTTTATTGATCCAGTGTTTGTTTATGTCCCTTTGGGGTCACAGAATTTTGAAAGATATTGGTAGTCTGTGACCCTTAGCTGAAAATCCAGTGTCATCACTTCTGTTGTGTCTTGTTTAACACAAATGACAGGAGACAAGCAGCACTGACCTTGCAAATAGAATGCAAAATGTCTCATGCATTGCCTAAACCAGACCTGCCTTAGTCAATTATAGCTGTGTAGTGGTTGTTTTATTCCCGAATCAGTATGCATATAATTTAACTGATGATTATTTTTTGTTTTATTTATTTGGCGGACTAATTTATCCAACTAAACTTGCAGTGATTTCAAGGTTCAACTGAACCCATGAGCTTGGCTTCACCTGTGCCATATTCTACCAAACAATTAAAAATTGTTTTGTTGGCATTCAGGCCAGTGTTTCGAACTGGTAACTATTCATTTAAGGCTCACAGGAGTCATTTGTTTCGGGAATCGGGATGCATTAGTCACTATGAAAGATTCTTTCCAACTCAGGATAAAACATAAAACATAAAAACAATGTCAACTATTATTCTAGAAATTCTGACTTTTTTTTGTCATAATTGCAGGTTAATGTCTCACAATTCAGACTTTTCTTATCAAAGTTGTTTAATAAGAAAAAGAAAGAAAAAAAACCTTTCTCCCATTTGAAAGTTCTAAAAGGTTCTAGAATTCTCAGATAAAACGTTGTATTTGCCTTTATAAATGTGTCCATAGGTCTCTCTGTATGTTTCAAGCTATCTTCTTAATATAGACTGCGAACTCACTTTCACAATTATTTTTGATTGAATTATTTTTCCTTGGCGCAGATGTAAAGCATTGCAGGTAACAGTGACACAGGAACCTTATGATGCATTATTAAAAAAATTCACCTTAAAAACTACTCTAGTAGTAAAAACTACTCTATTTTTATCCACAAGAACACAATAGCAAACTTTTGCACCATTCACATTTACTATAATGTCAATCGCCTAGGTTATACTCATAATTAAGTTAAAAATTTTCCATGAACATCAGAATAAAACCACTAGCTTTAGCTGTGCACTTAAATTATACACAAAAAGATGAGATGAGAGGTGTTCGCTACCTATTAACCTCAGTACTTACACGTGTGTGGCTTACTTCATCCCGCAGTTACTATCACAGAATACTCAAAGGGATAATGGCCGCGACCATTTGTAAAACAAGGCAGCCCTTTATACTGAGCAAAATAACGTTCTTCAAAATCGTGTCCCGAGAACAACGAGATGCCGTGACTTGTAGGTCTAACAAATACTTTTTTTTTTTCGACTGGGAAATGTCCTTGGATTGTTTTATTGAGTTGCTGAGAAGCATGTCACATGTAAGGACAGAAAGTTTAAGGCAGTCTAGGTTTGCCCTTGTTTAGTGTTTTTTTGTCCAGTGTTGCCCAGTCATACTCATTTCTTGGGAACAATATGTGTGTGTGTGTGCATTATTTATTTATTTATTTTTGAGTGTTTGAGTGCTGTTTTGTACACTTCTTTAAGGTGGTGAACACGTACGACCTTCATCCTCAAATCACATTTGCCCTTAAGCAGATGTAACAGACCTGAGCGATTTCGTAGGGGATAAAATTAACTCAAAGGGACGTTCAGCATCTGAATGGCTAAAATTGGTTCTGGTCCCATTCTGATGTATGCATAGCATGTATCGACCTTAAGCAATATCAACTTTTCATCCTTGTCAGTATGGGTTCAGTGTGAGAGAATTGTTCTCTCTTGATTTAATGGTGCCAGCATGTTGTCAAGAAAGGATATCAGGATGTCTAGCGAGAAGCAATCTGCAAGATAATTACCCTGGTGGGGAGTCTTACAACACTCAATATGGTAAACTGCCTCCTTCATGTCAGCCAGAATCACTTGCACAATGCAAAATCAGTATGATATTTATTGAGGGTACAAACCAAAACCTATGATCTGCATTAAGCCTTTCCCGCCGTTATACATCAGGGTACTAGTCGCATCAGAGAGGACGTAATTCGTAATGAAAATCCAGTAATAAAAGTCTTAACAATAAATTGTGAGAAAGACGATCGTGATGAAGCCACACAAACCGAGGCACATGTAAATTTTTCCTCACAGCGACTCTACGGAGAGTTTCTCTGAATTAAGATGTGAATATAACCTAACCCAAAAACCCCCAGAGGGACTGCTCACCGCTTTGAAAAGAAAATATTGAATATGAAAAAGGGAGTTTGAGTTCTCTCACAGGGATGCTGTATGTTCTGACGCTCTCATCAGTGTTATAACTCTTCTGTTGATAATCAAAACCATAATGAGCTGTAGGATCTGTTAAATGGATCTGTTTTAATTCTATGTAATTCTATCTATCTATCTATCTGTCTATCTGTCTGTCAAAACTGAATGTAAATGTAAAAACTTTTTTATTTTAGCTAGTTGCCAAGGCAACATTTCTCGAGTTGAAGTACTACTACAATAACTATTAAACAAAACAAAACAAACAAATAAAAACACTAAAACAAAACAAAAAACCCTAAAAAACAAACAAACAAACAGACAATTAAATTAAATAAAAATAAAAATGACAAAACATTACTAAATCTTTAATTGAAATTGAAATTAAAACAAAAACAGAAAACTTGAAAATAAAGTTTAATTAAAATAATATTAACATAAACTATAGTCCTATATAAATTATATTGAAACCACACCAGTTAAAAGAAATTGCAGACAATAAAATAATCTGTAATTGCATAACTATACTTAAGCAGTCATTAGCTCAACCATACAGAGCAGTAAATTGCAGAATTTTTTAATTACAGGTTGTAACTGTGTCTTTCATATTGCTTCTGCAAAGCAGTATTACTTTATATTTATTCATTTGTTGTATATTGTTTTTAATAATCAATATATATATATATATATATATATATATATATATATATTATTATTTTTTAATTTTTTGCAGATAAACTGGAAAGAAATGTTGAAAGAAAATATTTACTAGGGGAAAAAAACAAAAAACAAAAACCTAAATATAATATTCTAGCCTTCTGTTTTCAGCCAGCAGATTTGACCTTAAATTAACCTTTGAGAGCACCCATACTTTTTCCTAAAATTAAACATGAAAAAAATTTACAGTAAATTTGTGTGATGGGTCTTCTGTCCAGATGGCATTAACTTGTCTTAATGCATATCAGGAACACAAGCCCAAACTATAGCCGAGATAAGAGATGCAGTCCTCTTAAAACCCACACTAAAGAGTCCCTAGCGCCAGATATGACCCAGAACTCCATAATAATGAGGAGCATCGCCCCACGTCCTCACTCATACCACTACTTCAAAGCATCTACTTCTGTGCCAGCAGACCATGTTGATTAAGAATGTTAGTCCTCATCTGAGCAGAGCCCTAAAGCAGCTCTCAAAATGCCAACATGTCAGGCTTTTTCCAAAAGAAACTGGTGCCAACGTATGATATGATCTGTCATGAAACGTGCTGGATTTATACGGCAAGCAGAGTGCATGTCTGAAGACCTTAAGGCTAATGAGTGAATATATCTGTCCATTGAGACGGACCACAAGAGACTTACTGGAGAGATATTATCTGGATAATAATGACATTTGGGCAACTCACTTTGACAGCAGCGTGATGAAACGCTCAGTGTGCTTTCTGTCTGGTCTAACACAAACTTGTTATGGTTTTGAGAGGAATAAATTAGCTGTACATATCATGTGGAGTATAATTTTAAGATTAGCAATAGAGTGAAACATTATCATATGAGTAGCCATTCATTTTTGAATTTCTACTTATCAAAACCACATGAAACCAGTTAACAATTGCCATTTTCTTTTCTTTGTTGACATATTTCCTAACAGGGAGCTGGAACGGGACACACTGCAGGGCTTGTGTTAGCTTATGTCACAGCCACACCACACTTCTGTCTACGACAGCAACAAGGAGACTTAAAGTGAATAAATTGCAACCTCTTATATGCAATTGATAAATGAATGAGAAATAAAGTGTTATGACACATCAATGACACATTGAGAAACCTAATTAGCTGGTTGGAGGTCAGTTTTATAATTTAGGGGGAGGAGCTGTAAAGAGAACTTTATGGACCATCTTGACAGAAGAGAAACACTGTACGTTTCAAATGCATAAATGTCCAGTCAAACATTTGAAATAATTATAATTTTTTCTCTCATATTCACCAAGGCTGCATTTATTGGATGAAAATTGTAATGATATTTCAGTTTTTCTTAGTAATATTACACACAGGAAACCATTATACTTCCTCTTATTTTTCATATAGTGCTGGTCACCTACATATTAGTTATCTTTTTAAATAGGTGATGATTTTAAAATTACCATTCGTAACTGAAGTGGATGACATTCTCATTAGTAATGTCTAATTTGTGAATGAATTGCTCTGTTGAGCAGATTCAGTTTATTGATTCAGTTGAAGCAGTTCGCAAATTGAACTAATGTTTTGTTCACAGGTTGTACTGATCCAGTTCAGAGTTAGTGATCTGGTCCAAGTAGTTCTAATTAACTCTGAATCGATTTCCGGTCAAGTTTGACTCGAAATGAACCAGGAAAAGGGTTAAAGATGGCATACTATGTTTTAAAATTAAATTGAATTGAAAATTAAAACTGAATCATGATGTTTGGGAGCATGATATAAAAGAACCGGTTCACCCAAACAAACTGTGTTACCAGCATTTCTTGTTAATGCCAGTCTTGACCAGCCACAATGCTATATGCGTATGTGTCACGTCGGTGTGTATTTGCAATTAGGAAAGAGATGCAGACTTCCTCCAGACATGCTGTTTAGTAATAAAATCTCTTGCTGGCATTAAGATGGAGCCTGGGCGTCTTCCTGACGAGCTTGGCATTTATACTTAATTAGGAAAACACTCTGGTCTGCTGAACCTTTAATTACACACCATTCATCCAGCTGCTGGAGATGACCCAGACCAAGCCTTTTCCACACTCATCTGAAATTAGGCTTGTTTAGGGAGTGATACATCACTGCATATCAAACAAAGCGGCAATAACTGGCCCAAAATAAGTCGGTGTGACTCAGCTTTATCTGCAGCGAAGGTTAGAGTCCAGACATCAGCTCCCAGGCTACTTCAAATATTGATTAGCACGTCCAGCTAAT
Organism: Onychostoma macrolepis; assembly: GCF_012432095.1. Taxonomy (NCBI): domain Eukaryota; kingdom Metazoa; phylum Chordata; class Actinopteri; order Cypriniformes; family Cyprinidae; genus Onychostoma; species Onychostoma macrolepis. The sequence goes on from NC_081160.1 coordinate 25,915,296, forward strand.
TAAATTACCATTAGTAGCCTACTATTATCAGGATAATATCGCTTCTCAAAGGAGCTATTAAACTCTTTAACTACTCTTGACATTTTAAATGAATATAAGCCATCACATGACGCTTTGTTCCACTTTGTTCTACAAGCAGCCAAGGCAAAGCTTGATCCAGTTTAGATCCCGCAGATTAAAAAGGGTCAGCTTATTATTCATGTACCATTTAAGGCCGGGCAAAGATGCTCTGAATTCAACAATCTCGCATTGGATTACATCTAAGAAGCTACATATGAGCTAATTACGCATTGATTTCTCTGTCCTGCACAGGAAATATGGCGAATACAGACATGACATCAGCCCTTAAATGGATTTTTTCCTTCATCAAATTTGTTTACAACAGAGTAGACTGAAAGTAGTGATACTTTTTACAATTACAAATATATATATATATATATATATATATATATATATATACTGTATGTATATATATATTAATATATATTTTTTTAATGTGTTATTTCAATGTCTGCTTAGCATTTTTTGGTAGCAATATACCACATTTTTAACCCTTGTGCTCTGCTGAAAATACCTAATTTGATGTTTCTCGTCCAAAATTAATGTTATTTGTAAATCTCTCATTATGCTATATTATCACTAAATCTTGAATTCAATCTTTTTGTTGACTTGATTTCTTTCAGTTAGCTTAGGTTTTCCATTTCTTTTTGGAACTGACTGATCATAGCCCTCACTGATCCGAGTTTATGCAGCAGTGTTTTCAGTTTTTGAGTGAAGAAAAAAAATATAATAAATAAATAAATTGTCAATATTCGCTCAAAAACTGAGGTGAGGCCTATGATCAATCAGTTCCAAAAAGAAATGCAAAACCTGTGCTAAAATCAAAAGAAAACAAGATTGGATCCAACATTTGTTAATATAGCATAATGAGAAATGTAAGTTTATTTATTTATTTTTTATTTATTTTTTGGACTGGAAACAGTAGCTGAGTATAACAAGGTAGGGGAAAAAAGACAAAAAATATATATAAAAAAGTACAAAAATTATATATATATATATATATTTTTTTTTTTTTGTTTGGTTAGTGGTTATACCCTGTGTAAGCAAAGTCAGCAAGTTTTAGTCCAGTCCAATAACATTAACATTTTTAGGGAAAAGGAAAACCTCTTCAGCTCAACACGACATGAGGGTTAATTTAAAATAGTTTTTACAAAATAACATAATATTACATCAAATGTTGCCTGTGGTTACTGTTTTAGGTAAATTTGTTTTCTGAGATCCTGAGATCCTCATCGTTTTTATGCCAGATAAATACTGTTCTGATTGCAAAAAATAATATAGATAGATAGATAGATAGATAGACTGCTTTTTCAAAACAGTAGTTTAACATTAGAAGGGGCTTATGAGGCTACCGTTTTCCTACTATGTAATGTAATTCTATCCGTATAAAGCCCCTGATGAAATACAGTAGCCAAACAGGCTTTTGACATTTTTATTAAGTTTTTAACAGGATTATAAAATTCAACACATATGCACCAAACATTTTTCCACATGCACAGTTTTAGTATACAAGACAAAACAGTTACTTTTCAATATGAAAATGTCATGTTATATGTAAGTCATCTCACAGAGATTATTCATTAATACACCAGTATTAAATTCTCAGGGCCGTGTGCAGTAGAAAACGTCAGGTTATCAATGCTGGCCGACTCTAAAAATATATAGCCGCTATTTACATCTGGCCAAGGTATCATCATTTTACATTTCAGATTACTTAGAAACATAATTGGATTGTAGCGATAAGATCTGTCATTAACAGCTCAGATTTTTATATCATATCAAAGTTTTGCCAAAGGGAAACCATAACGTGTAGAAATTAAACTCACTGATTATACATTGTACACAAAATTAGGCAAATTAGACTTCACAATTTTAAGAGTACCAAAGAAATCATTGCTATTAAACAACAATTATTGTTTCAGTGTTTATATGCATCATTACGCAGATACTGTAACTGAGGGTCGGGGCACATTAGAACAAACCGAGAGCAGGAGGAAAAACAGAGCATGGAAAAACGAACATATCATTAGTGACAAGGGGTGAGATAAGCAGCGCTAACTTTGTAATTACTGTAATATGAAATAGTTATATTACATATCAAATGTCTATTTTCGTTTTCCTATGCTGAAAAAAACCCCCAATGTCTGAAAATAATAGATGAACTATAAATAATTAGTAATTTCAAAAAGACAAACTCAACTATAGAACTACAAAGAACACCATAAAATAAACTTAGAACTGTTCATAATACAGGCTTTAAAGTCATGTTTGCAACCCACTTTACTTCTGTGATATAACATAGGGATTTTATGGAATTTAGTATTTTTTTTTTATTCAGCAAGAATGTATTAAATTGATCAAAAGCATTTGTAATGTTACAAATGATTTCGATTTCAAATCAATTCTGTTCTTTTGAATTTGTATTCATAAAATAATTGATTTTCATCAATGAATCGTGGTATGAATATTAAACAGCACCACTGTTTTCAACATTGTTTCTTGAGCAGCAAATCAGCATGATTTCTGAAGGATCATGTAACACCGAAGACTGGAGTAATTCAGCTTTGCATCACCTAAATAAATTTCATTTTAAATTTAAAATAGAAAACAGTTATTTTAAATACTGTTTTGCAATATTACTGTTTTTACTTTTTGATCAAATATTCACCAAGTCTGTGTTTATGAGACTTCTTTTAAAGAGAAAAAGAAAGAAAGAAAGTACCGGGCCAACCCCAGACCTTTGAACATGTACGGCTGCATATCCTGAAATGTAGTTTCTGTGTTTTTCTCTTGCTTTGACACAGATGTAGGATTGCAAAATGTAACTTATTCTTCAAGAAGCTTCTCTTTGTTCTCTGCATCTTTCTGCTAAAACTTAAACTCTCTGAATGGGAGAAGGGCAAGGACATCTCAGACACTCAATGCACAAACTCCACACAAGACGGCTGACAGGAACACCGACATCAGTCAATCAAGAGTCTGCATTGTGACAGCCGCAATATAGAGCAGAAAAATCGATATCCCATTGACTGGGCCACTGCAGCCTAATCAAGGTTCCCAGACCTTTATGAAAGCTTGAAGGAGAACAGATAGGCTGTCCTGATTGGGACACTGCAGCATCTTTTTTTATCTCCTTCGCTAACGTTTTTAACATGTCTTCATGGGCTGTGCCGCACCTGTTCTGGAGACTTTGCAGGAAGGCTATGTCACCTTGGTTCACTACCTTGTGCTTTCTTCTGACGTTGAGGAGAACAAGTGCAAATTATGGACACTACAGCCTGATACTACCATGACAGAGCCAGGAACATATTGTCCAGTGAAGGCACTATTCCTTGGCAGCAAACCTCGGCATTAAAAGGTCACCCCCGAAGCGCCTCGCCTCTTGTCTCATTGAGGGTACAAATGAGAAATTCAGAATTCAGTGCGTGTTAGATGGGCATCAACATGATCGCCAATATACTAGTAATCCAATATCATCATGTGGCTGCACGATAATATTACCAATATTTTGCTCAAAATGTATACTCACAATTGTTAAGGTCCATTCATACAAAGAGTGATAACTACAAAGATAACTATAAACAATAACTATATTAGCGCCAACACCAAGGCACAATATTGTTATGTTTATTATAAGCTTGAGCAGTTTTGTCGTCTGTCCTTTTAAATGTTTGAGCTCTGTAAAAACAGGATGGATTCTAATTGGGTGTCAGTGTTTTTATCATTCATCAGCTGGGAAAAAATAAATAAAAAATTCTCTGTGCTGTTTTCACTATACTTGTATTTTGAGGAATTACTTTGTACCTTTAATTGGGACTATTGTATTTTCATGTAGGCAAGAAAACATCAGCTCATATACAGAGTTTAATTTACCTCATCTATTTTCCTGATTCATTACTGTATATTTATCCTATCATATAAAACAAATAAACATTATATTGCATTATAAATACTGGTAAAACAGGAAGCTTCTCCTAAAATATAAAACGTGTGAAATTCTTAATATTAGCTTTAAAAATTCCAAATTATGTTAATGTTTTTCTATTAAAACAACAACGAAAATAATTTTGTACTGTGGCACAGAGGTTGCATGAGTGCATCAATTCAGCAACCACAATCGCAAACATTACTGTCGAGATCCATGTTTGGATTTATTACAGTTCATCACAGAGAATGTTTGATTGCAGATTTAGTCACGGCAAACATGGCAAATGGCCTGTTGCTGAACTTTTTTTTTTTCAGATTATCAGTGCTTTTTTTTCTCAGTTTTGAGAGAGCACATGCACATGGCTGCCAGATTGGGGAGATTAAGTATTACACTGGGCAGAAAATGTGTCCTTTTAAAAGAAAATCTCTGATTGGGGAATTTAAGTTCTGCACATCTGGCAACCCCAAGCATGAAAGCTTGTAGAGGCTTGTTACCAATGCAAGATAACGCAAGCCAAAAAAAAAAAAAAGTATGATAAATAACCAGTGGGCGAATATCACAGACGCAGAAGCTTAATTAATCGACAGAAACAATAATCGTGATCACAATAAAAATACTATTTATAGTGCAACCCTACTGTGTCTTTTGAACAATACTACAGGTTTAGGATGGAAAACCACCTTGAACAACTCTGATTTTTTTCAGACTGGTAGGGAGCTCTGGGGACTTTCACGCATCAGTCTTGTACTTGTTTGCAAGGCTTTCAGTCTCTTCACATCTGCAAGGCTATTAGAGCTATAAAAATTTGATACCCTTCCAGCAATGTTCCACATCTTGTCACTTAGTTTTTGACAACTTGTTTTGCAGTTTATATGCCAGTTTACTAACACTCACGGACATAAGTACAGGTGGAAGTGTGTGAGGCATATTAATGCCTTTCAAAAGCTTACTTTTCTATGTGACAGAAACTTTCAAACCATATTCAATGACAATTTGGTATGTTGTATTTTGTTACAGTATATATTAAAAGGCATGAATGGGTTGCAAATAACACAAAAGTTTAAATCTGGTTCAGCTAGATGTCATATACAGAGCAAATACTCACAGGAAAAGTAAGCCTTAATTGTGTAGAGTGTCTATTGCGTAACGCATCAATAATTTAACCGACATAAAGCGTCGAACAAAATGCTAATACCCATCAAAGAGACTGAGAGGGAGCCTTTGGAGTCGATGGCACTGTAATAGAGGCGGGATGGTGACACTCTTTTCTTAACTAATGGAACATTCCCATTAGGACAAATCGATGCTTGGCTTTGTTAACCCAGACCCAGAACTTAGTTAGCGCAATGAAACCACAAGAGATCCAAAAATCTGCATTACATATAAGAGCAACTCCCACCAACACTGTTTTCTTAGCCCTTGTCCTCAACTGCAAAACTATTTTCATCAACTTTGGTGCGGACATGAATTTAAGGCATTGATTGTTCTCAAGGATCAGAGGAAAAGATGACGCACGCATTGGCACACTGCATAAAGAAGCGTATTATACAAAGAACAAAAGCGTTTTGTGTTTTTTTCCCCTGTGTGTAGGGTGCCAAAGAAACTGTCATATTATATGCAAAAAGTATTTTCCTTAAACAGTATTTTGTATTGTTTCCAATTAATAAGATTTGTTTTCAAAGTTTATTTTTCTTAACTCATTGGAAAATATGTTTCCTTGTTTTAAGCATAGTGATTTGGTTAGAAATTTGAAAAAAAAAATTAAATTACCAATGGGATAAGGAAAATAAACTTCAAGCTATATTCTCTGAAAACAAGTCTTAATATTTTATGCAGTTTTTCCCTCAAGGTAATTTATCCTGGATGTTTATTTTTTATTTTAAGTTTTTTTATTTTTTACAGGAAGAGAAACTAAAAATACTCGATAAGAAAATGTTGTTTTTTTTTTTTTTGTTGTTTGTTTGTTTTTTTTTGTTTTTTTTGCAGTACTCTATCATCCCAAAAACCATAATGACTCTCTTGCAGGGCTCTGCCATGTTTACTAATGATAAATTTCCCAACATTCCCATGACACTTCAATATCCGGCTCCTCCATACATGTTGCTGGAGCTGGGGAATCCCATCTGGTCAGATTTTGATGGGAAACATAAGCCTTTTATGAGCAAAGAGCAGAACGTGTGTTTTTCTTGGTTGCGGCTGGGTCTGGTGCTCAAGGGAGGCAAACATCAGGAGGCACTGAGCGTCGACAGAGCGCAAATGAGGAGCGGAGAGAGAGAAAGTGTGCACAGCCTTCCTGCTCTGGATCCACGGGCACCCATGCCTGTAAGCAAACGCAAACACAACCATTAAGAAACACTATTTAACCTCCCAAAGGAGAGAAAGAGAGCATTGTGGTTTCATTTCTCAGACAGCTCATTCCTAAATCAAAGAGAAATTGCATAATAATGTAGATAGTGGAGCGGACCTAATAGGCAATGTTCAAGAACAAAATATGGTCCGAAACTGTTGTAGAAAAAGATGTAGAAAATTGTTAGCATCAGGACGTCTAAACTAAATATAAATTAAATACATTCTAATTTATAATTATATATATATATATATATATATATATATATATATATATATATTCAAGTCAAGTTGTAAATATCATAATTTGTAATTATATACAAGTGTTTATTTTTAAAATATATTGTAACTATACACAGCTATACATTTCATCATATGTTGTTAAAAATACGCAATGTTTCAGTTGAATAGCTCAGTTTGACAAATGAAACATTTGATATATTCATGTTATAGCTTACCTAACATATCACATATCACCTTTTGCATTCATGGAAAGAAGCATTATTGAGGAAAGAATCCTCTGAAAGAATCGGGTTGAATCTGAAAGCAAATCTCTGTACGAAGGGGGAGGGAAGTCGAGCACATTTTGATTGCCTCCCATTTGAAGGAGTGAAGGAATTGGGGGTGATTCTCACTAATTTATATGCAGCTCTGGCTGCACAGTGACAGAGATAGATAGCGGAGGAGCGTGCATTTCTTAAAAGGTCGGATTCTTCAACACACTGAAAGACTGAAGCGAACAGAGCTAAATATTTAGGCATCCAAACTGACTGAATCCCCATTAAGAGCTCATCAATGCCGGCGGAAGACAAAATAAAAGACAGCAACAGGAAATGACTTACTGAGTTGGTGGATGTGGATGGGCTCGCTTCCTTCCCCCATGCCTCCTTCACTGAGGGTCTTGATCTGAATGACGTAGTTGTCGTTCGGATTGAGGGTCAACTCAACCGAGGTTTTGTTGGTGATGATGGAGTACATGTCGTTATTCCGGTGTCTTCTGTACAGCACCTGCATATGACAGCACCAAAATCAATCAAAAGCTTCGTTCAGAATAATTAACACTAGGGATGTCAACCTTTTTTTTTTTTTTTTTTTTAATAGAATTAATTACAGTATAAATCCACCAATTTAATTTAGTGCAATTAGTGGCATTTTTTTTTTTTTTTTTTTTGCTGAAAAAAGCCCCCAAATGAAAATAATTCTAAGCCATTTTATTATTGTGGCAATACAATATACAGACAGGACTCTGATTTGAGGCATCATTCATGTCTGCAGTAGTTTAATATTTAGAGATAGTCTCTAAGTATAAGCAACAACAGTGATGTAATGACACACACACACACACACACACATATATATATATATATATATATATATATATATATATATAACCATGAAAGGAGTTAAACACAGGTGATGCCCTGTTTTTCTAGATAATGTTTACTGATGCTAATGGCTAGTGCTTTTCCCCTGAGCTTCATGACTGTTTTCCCTTGTGGGGAAATTAGCACTGTGAGAGCTGTTAATTGCATGCATGTGTAATTAAGAGAGGTGGAACGAGACATGAAATAGCATATGCTGCACTCTTATCTATAAAAATACACAAATGAATGGTTTTCGGCCACGTAACTGCCATATCTTTGTAGCTAAATTACTGCACCCCAACAACCCTTATTATGTATATCAATAGTATCAGATGCAAATATGCATTGTAGTTCCTGCCGTCATTGCTCGGCACACAATGTAGGAATGGAAATGCCAAAGGGAAAACAACGGGTTACCTTCAGTGAAACTCTTATAAAATATCCCAAAGCATTTTCTGGGTGCAGAGAGATAATGTCACTCACTATGTATCCTGTGACCTCAGATTCAGTTTCGAGAGCGATGACGGGATCCCACTGCAGCACGAGCTGAGAGCCAATCAGATTCCACTCTACATTCTGAGGGGGCTGTCCAGGCGCTGAGGTTTGTTGTGTATGAAAAAAATGGGCAGAAAAAGAAAGAAAGGGTTCACAATGTGCGATCAATTGTGCAACTGCGTTCGATAACACCAAAATGTTTGACAAGCAGATTAGTATCGTCAGCAGAGGAAGTTTCTTTCAGCTCAAATCTGTTGCTAATTCAAAACCGTTTCTATCACAGACTTGGAAAATGTGATTCATTCTAATTAGAATTGGTTTCCACAGTTTGATATTGTATGTTTTATTGACTATTTCTCGTTGTTCAGCCCTTTTTTTTTTATTAGGTGCAATGTTTGAATTAAAAAAAAATGCTGCTTTCCTACAATGTTGTAATTAATATGGCTATGGATATGATATTATATGATATTCTGGTCTCTAGATATAGATCATACACAGTACCATTCAAAAGTTTTTTTTTTTTTTAATGTTTTTTAAAAGTCTCTTATGCTTACGAAGGCTGCATTTATTTGATCAAAAATATGACAAAAACAAAAAAACAGTAATATTGTGATATCATTTCAGTCAATTTCTGCTGCTTTTAAATGCTTTATAAATAAGCATGACTTCACTAGACTAATACAAAAATAGATGTTTGAAAACTCCTTCAGTTGGAAAAAAAACACATTTAAATCATGTCACAGCAGGTTTACAGCATGTGTGTAGACTTAGTGATCTGTCCAAAAGTTATAGGTTTTCAATCTTTCACAGACATAACTCAAAAACAAAGCGTGAATGTACAATTCTGCTAGTTTATGTACTACTAGGTGCCTCAAGCAAAAAAGCTTTTTGAAAACTTTGAAAGATTTGATGTTACCTAAAAAAAAACTCTGAGGCAGAAATAGATTCCCATAACATTCAGCAGAGTAAAAAATAAAGGTAAATGTAAGATAAAAAAGATCCAGAGAATGCTGTTCTTACACCCAACATGGATCATTTTACTAACGTACTGTGGATGGTTTGAAATGGACAGTACTTACGTGGTTTTTTGGTGGTGACATTGACAGGGACAGACTGGGGGCCAGTTCCTGCGGTATTGAAGGCACACACCGCTAGATAATACTGAGTGTTCCCCTGCAGGCCGCTGACATTCACTGCTGTGTAGTTTCCAGTGATCCGCACTTTACCCACTGTATCCGGCTTGGTGTCATCTTCCCAGTACACCACCTGTTCGCCAGGACACAAAACAAGGGCATTTTATATATCCTTGACTTTAGTTGTAAACAGCTCTCTGCCAGAACAATTACAATCACTCTTGCAACCCTTTGTGACCCGAAATATGCAGATTTTTCTCAAAAGAAAACTGCTACTATGAAAATAAAAATGTTTTGGCACATGCATTTAACTTAAATGGTTGCTATTAGAAATATGTTAATTGGGTTTACAGTGTTAAATCTCAGGAAAACATACAACGTAAATGCGAAGAATTTTTATCTGCTGCCAAAGAAAGTGATATGATTTGCACAGAATTTATTACATTCTATGACAGTCATTACATTTGAGATTTCTAATGAGCGAAATCAACATGACTTGATTTCACAGCAATCAATAGCAAAGTGATCAGTTCAGATATTTGATACACATATTTGACTTAATTTTCATTCTTCACTTCATTTAGCTGATCATTTGTGTCTTTTCTGCAAATTACAAGCTTGAGAACATATCTCTGGTTGCTGGAAATATGATATTCTTTTGAAATGGTATGTAGATTCTCTTGAGGATATGAAATTTCAATTAACATTTAGCTGTGTGCTAGGTGAGAAACAATTAGGCAGCGGAAATGAAATAATCAATTATTAACCCCGGGTCATATGTAATATCAATATTGAGGCATTAAGTATAGGAAGATTTAAGCCAATTTGAAAATTAGACATTAATGAGATCTGCCCAAGGGAGGCATATTTCTAAATGATTTATTTTCTACCTTTTGCTCTCTCTGTTTTTGCAGGATGTAGTACATTGCATCATTCAGACTTGAATTAAGAATTCAGTTATTCATTCCAATTCAGTTCTTAAATTTAACAGGATGCAGAATTTTAATTCAAAAGAGAATGCAAGGAAGTAGAACTAAAATGAACAAATTCAAAGGAAGTCATATGTATTTTGTCTTTTGGGTACTTTTAGCTGAGACTTTTTTTGTTTGTTTTTGTTTACACAACTAATTAAAAGTTTGGGGTTGGTAAGATTATTACTTTTATTTATTTATTTATTTTTTTAAGGAAAAAAATCCTACCTTTTGAAAGAAGTCTTCTACACTTACCAAGGTTGCATGTACTTGATAAAAAAAATAAATAAAAATAAAAAAACCAGTAATACTGTGAAATACTATTACAATTAATTATTATTTTTTTTAAATGTAATTTATTTCTGTGATTGCATAACTGATTGTTTTAGCAGCTGTTACTCTAGTATTCAGTGTCACATGATTCTTCAGAAATCTTTCTAATATGCTGATTTTCATGCATTTTTTGAATTAATATTAACGTTGAAAACAGTTAAACAGCTGCTTAATTTTTTTTGTGTGTAAATCTTGAACCATTTTATTCTGAATTCTTTGATGAATAAAAAATTCAAAAGAACAGCATTTATTTTAAATAGAAATTTTGTAATAATGTAAAAGCCTTTAATGTGTCCGTGCTGAATAAACGTGTTAATTAGTTAAATTAATAAATACAAAAATAAATAAATAAAACCTCACTGACCCTAAACCATTGAACAGTAGTATTTCATTTGAACAGTACATTTCATCATATTTAACAAACTTTTGTGGATCAGGGAAAAGTAAAAAAGTAGATGCATCTGTGTTAGCAGTCTCTGACTGTTGGACCTTACAATTTAGTTTTGTGCAAAAGGAAATGCAATGATAGTTTAAAAAGGAATTTTCCATTTCAAATGCTGCAGGTGCTTCAAAGGGCCGTGAGCACAAATAAATGGTATATACCCATACAGCGCAGTTCCTTGATCCATGCTGCTTTGATTTGGTCTTTCAGTCCTCGCTAACCAAAGACGAGACAAAAATAAAACCTAAAAAGTTTCCCCCTCATCTAGAATCCAGTGACATGATAGTTCTATTCTTTCCAGACAATATGGCCGCTACCATGGCAACGTGGCGGTTTTGTGCCGCAGGGCAGGGGTGACAGAGATGGAGAGAGTGGCTTGTGAGAAAGCGAGACTCTCTTTGCATTCTTGAAAGGCCAGTGGAGAGCTTTCATCCAGCTTCTAAGAGCCGCAGACATTTAACAAAGCAGCGGTGCTGTCTAAACACTGCCATTCTCCATGTTTGAGGTGGCATGGGAGAGGTGAGAAGCACTTTTAATAATCGCTTGAGATCCGGATCGCATTATTATAGGGAAAACATGACATTTAATGTGGCGAACGGGAAGACAATGCGAATCAAACCTCATATCCGAGAACTCTTTCAGGGGTCGACGCAATTGGCTCCCAGGTAACTTCGATGTCGGCCGCCGACAGACTTTTTGCTGACACTCTCTCCGGCACTACGCTTGGCACTGTGAAGAAACGGAGAGATGTTGAGGCTCTTATTCAAAAAGCTTTACACAGCCGTCGAAGCAAAATTGGATTAAGTCAGAAAACGAAGCCCCGGTCTCACCTGAGAGAGGCCCTACTTCATTTTAATGGGAACTGTGACTGACAGAGAAGGAGACAATCTGCTGGGAAAATTCAATTAACACTCTAGCACATGAATAGGCCTGTAAGTGTCTAGCAGGATTTGTTGTAACCTATAGCTGCAATAACTAATATAAGGTTGTCATTCGCGGCTTGAACGAGTGAGGAGGGCCGTAAGCTGTCTCAATCAACTTATTCCATCGTTCTCATTCAAGGTCACACCTGTATGTGCGAAGGGAGGGAACCGAGACAGTGTTTGAGAACGTGAAGGGACTACTGCTGAGTCTGACTGTGTTTGTGTGTTCCTAATGTTTTAGCTCCACGGGCCTACACAATGTATCGCTGGCTGGCCTATATTAGTATTTCCGGATGATTAGGCCAAAATTGAAAGCAGATAACATCAGGGCTCAGACTATTAGGCTTATAAGTAGGATTAGTGATATGAACTAATTGTACTAGAAGCAAATATGTGTTATTTTTGCTTTTGCTGAAATTTTCAGTCTAGTGGATGATAACAAAAAAAAAAAAAAAAAAAAAAAACAGACACAGATTTGCATACATTACCATTCAAATATATTTTTAAAAGAAATTAATACTTTTAATTAGCAAGCATACATTAAATTGATCAAAAGAGACAGTACATAATTGGTCTAAAAAATCAATTTCAAATAAATGTTGTTCATTGAAATTTCTATTCATTATGGTTTACACAAAAATAAGTAGCACAATTGATAATAATAACTCAACATATTATAATGATTTCTTAAGCATCTGTACACTGGAGTAAAGATGTTGAAAATTCAGCATTGCCATCACAGGAGTAAATTACAACATAAAATATATTAAATTGTGATATTATATCACAATATTACTGTTTTTTTTGGTCATATAAATATAAATAAATGCAGCCTTCGTAAGCATAACGGTTTTGAATGGTAGCGTATATGATCTATATCTAGAGACCAGAATATCATATAATATCATATCATAGCCATATTAATTACAACATTGTAGGAAGCAGCAATAAAAAAAAGTTTATTCATGGTAAAATCACTGTAATGTACTACCTCTCGTAAGCTTACTGCTTTTTGTAAATATTTCAATGACTGATCTAAAGTACATTCTATAATTGGAACATACTGTGTGTAACAGAGGCATGCAAAATAGTAATTATAATATTTTAATTATTTTATATATTAAAATAATTATATTATTGGCTATTACATTATTACATAAAAATGACCCTCTACACTAGTGTTCTCTATTATTTTTCTATTCTATCTGCTTGTTTTATTTTTATTTTTCATAAAAAAAACCTTGCTACACATATTGCATTAGACTAACCAAGATTTGTCATAGCACTTACATATTATTGCTTTTTTGTTGGTTTTGAATGCTCCTGTTGTCTTGTAAGTCGCTTTAGGTAAAAGTGTCTGCTAAATGACTAAATCTAAATGTATAGGGCTATTACTCTTAAAATAAATAATTTGCAGTTGTTTTTATCAGCCTAAACTTCGATATCACAACAAATCTCTAAAAATCTGGTTAAGAAATATGGTATTCCTTGTGAATGAGTTTGCAATTGTGAGTGTTGATGTACACAAATCCACTCTACCTTCCTCTGCAGAGAACACTGTTGCAATACTGCTGAAAGGTCCTTCTCCGCGGTTGTTGAACGCTCCCACTTTGACGTTGAATGGCGAGAACGGTGGGATAGTGTCATTTCGGAAAACGTAGCGGGTGACACTGGGTGCCGAGATCACGGCGCGGGTCCAAGTGACCATTCCCACTGGCCGGAAAGCGATGATATAACCAAAGCCCTCTCCATTCTGCAACTCCTCTGGAACAGGCTTAGAGTGGAACACAAAACTATAGTGATATTAAAACAAATTGAGGTCAACACACCAACTGACCCACATGAAACAGGGCTTTATTAGCACTTAGTTTAAAGTCGCTTTAATTATTATGCATGCAGTTTTCATGACTTCATATTAGCAGAGAGACTATATGGAACATTTGAAGGACTTTAGTTACCTGCAAAAAGTGAAATGATGACAAATATGGTGGAAAAAATAAAAACACACTTTTCCTCTCAAGCATACAAGACCACCAAGTTTGGGGTCTGTAAGATTTTTTTTATATTTTTGAAAGAAGTCATTTATGCTCACCAAGGCTGCATTTATTTGATCAAAATACAATAAAAACAGTAATATTGTAAAATATTATTACAATTTCAAATAATTGTTTTTGATTTTAATAAATTTTAAAATGATTACATGATTCTTCATGCATTTTAAATAAATAATAAAAGCTGATCTGGTGCTCAAGAAACATTTTTTATTATCAATGCTGAAAACAGTTAAAATACTTTATATTTTTGTAAGAAATATGTTTTTTTTTTTAGGATTACTTGATGAAATAGAAAGTTCAAAAGTACGGAGGCCCTAAAGGGACATTGGCAAAAAAAAAGAAAAGAAGAAGACTTTCGCGTGCGCACAATAAACTTTTTTGAGCTCAGACATTACAGTTTCCAGTTGCATCATTCTGCCATCTTACAAAGAAGAAAACAAGAGCATGCATGTGCATGAATTAGCCTAATTGAGATCTATTTTGGCCTTCAATACTAAAACATTGTTTCTGTTCTTGCATTCGGACACAGATAAATCATCACTGAACAGCATAAGAACAGCTTTTTCCCTCAGGCTATATTCCACCTGAACAATACATAGCCTAACATCTCAGGACTGTCCATCTGTACATAACGTCTCAAAACTTTTAATCTGTAAAATAGCACATTTATAATTCTTTCTATTTTCTCTGTATGTTGTACATAACCTCCTAAAACATTTGCACATTCATAATTCTATTTTATCTATATTTTTATTACCATAGTTATTATTTTTTAATGCATTGTCTATTCTGTTTATTATTAGCCTTATATTTCATTCTATTACCTAAAATTATTTGCATGACTACACTCTCTCTGTACTTTCTGCACTGGATGCTCCTGTCACCAAGACAAATTTCTTGTGTTTTGGTGTGTGTAAACACACTTGACAATAAATCTCTTTCTGATTCTGACATTTAAAACACATTTTGAGGTCTAGAACGATTGGTAGCTACAGTATAAAAGCTGAAATTTTAGATTTCGATATGGCAATAGCCTATTGTCCCACATAAAACTTTAAAAGCCAGTCAAATATGTATATAATGGAAAGCGATTATTTATTTTTGATAATTATTACTTTACTTCAGTTTGGTTTTCAATAACTGCTGTTAGTTTTGTTTCATTTTCGTTTTTTATTTCTTTGACATTTTTCTTTCTTTCTTTCTTGATAAATAAATGCCTTTATTTTTGTTAAATACAGTTCCTAATACAACATATTTTACCGTTTAAATATGTATACAATATTTCATTTAAACTGGTTTAACAAGCATTTTAGATTAATTAGCTAGTTTTTTAATCACTGACTGCACTTTATATATATATATATATATATATATATATATAAGAAATAAAAAACAAAAATGAAACGAAACTAACAGCAGCTCTTTGCGACAATAGACCTACAACATGTGGTGAGAAGCAGCAGTCGTCCAGAAGCGAGCATAGAAAAGGTACTCCTCTCAGAAAACGTACAAATAAAGATCATTTTAGATGTTTATTTACTATTTGGAGCACTGGGATCGCTAGAAGAGGGCTTAATGAATACATTTTTGTGAAAACCTCAAATTCGACCAAAACTGACATTTTTCACTTTTTTTTTTTTTTTTTGCCTGTATAGCTCAAAATTAGTCTGTGCGCATTCCGACTCATTTTGCCAGCACAGGTCACAAATACTCGTTTATATATATCTGAAATCTGTATCGGTCTTTTCGCGACGATTAAATGTTTAATTTTACTTCTAAAATGCTTGTTGAAAAAAATTAAATATTGTATACATATTTAAGGGGAGACACTGCAGGCAAAAACACTGTTTTTTCATGCACCTGTCAATTTTGAGATTAGGGGCTTTTTGGTTTTTCATAAAGTGTTTTTTCAGACTAGTAGAACGAAAACATCCAAAAGACACTGTTAAGTGTTTCTTTTATAGCACTTTATCTATTTGTGTCAATAGATTTCAATTACAACACATTTTTAAAGGCCGTTTTCTCAAAATGAGTTTTTTCTCCTACACTGAGCCATAAATCTCCACTTCAGTAGCACTTACAGACACCAAACTTTACATTTTTATTCCTGTCTATATCCTGAAGGTTTTTACAGAGGGATTTGTTCATATATCATTTGCTTGATTATATACAACATTTTAATCCCCCCAAAATTGTCAAAATATAGTGTTTTCTGTCTGTTCTAAGTATTTTCTGAATTATGGAGTGACAAAATGAGATACCCAAAATTCCCTCTGTAAAAACTTTTGACTGTAATATGTCAAAAAAATTCAACAAGAATTTTGAAACTGACTTCATCCAGTGTTTAGATTTTTGTACTAGAAATGTATGCAAATTAGTGCATATTTCATTAAATAATGCCTCATTTGCATATTTAAACCTAACATTTGAGAAAACTTGTAATACAAAAATTTTTTGCAATTATCAATGTAATCAATCAACTAGGTAAGTAAGGCGATAACTATTAGTTAATTTTTTTACCCTATTCACCTGCAGTGTCTCACCTTAAAAGGTAAAATATGTTGTATTAGGAACTGTATATAACAAAAATAAAGGCATTTATTTATCAAGAAAGAAAGAAAGAAAGAAAAATGTCAAAGAAATGTCAAAGAAAAAAAAACGAAAATGAAACGAAACTAACAGCAGTTATTGAAAACCAAACTGAAGTAATAATTATCAAAAATAAATAATCGCTTTCGATTACATACATATTTGACTGGCTTTTAAAGTTTTATGTGGGACAATAGGCTATTGCCATATCGAAATCTAAAATTTCAGCTTTTATACTGTAGCTACCAATCTTTCTAGACCTCAAAATGCATTTTAAATGTCAGAATCAGAAAGAGCTTTATTGTCAAGTGTGTTTACACACACAAAAACACATGAAATTTGTCTTGGTGACAGGAGCATCCAGTGGAGAAAGTACAGAGAGAGTGTAGTCATGCATATAATTTAAGGTAATAGAATGAAATATAAGGCTAATAATAAACAGAATAGACAATGCATTAAAAAATAATAACTATGGTAATGAAAATATAGATAAAATAGAATTATGAATGTGTAAATGTTTTAGGAGGTTATGTACAACATATAGCGAAAATAGAAAGAATTATGAATGCGCTATTTTACAGATGAAAAGTTTTGAGACGTTATGTACAGATGGACAGTCCTGAGATGTTAGGCTATGTATTGTTCAGGTGGAATATAGCCTGAGGGAAAAAGCTGTTCTTATGCTGTTCAGTGATGATTTATCTGTGTCCGAATGCAAGAACAGAAACAATGTTTTAGTATTGAAGGCCAAAATAGATCTCAATTAGGCTAATTCATGCATGCTCTTGTTTTCTTGTTTGTAAGATGGCAGAAGTGATGCAACCGGAAACTGTAATGTCTGAGCTCAAAAAAGTTTCCCCACGTGATAGTCTTCTTTTTTTTTTTTTTTTGCCAATGTCCCTTTAGGGGCTCCGTACAAAAGAACAGCGTTTTACTGTTCATTGTTTAAATGTTTTATTAACCCCCAAAAGGAGAAAAAAACAACGTTTGAACAGTAGTGTATATATTAATTTGAAAACAGTTTTCCAAAAGTGTTTTACTGTTTGTATCACTATGCTTTTTTACTGAAATTGTGCCACTATTTACAGAATAGTAGGCAAAAATGGCTCTCCAACATGTTTCAATATTTAGGTTAGCTAAAATAGACTAAATCACTAATACAGTTCATAAAAGGCTTTGAAAATTCAAATGAAAGCATTTCTTATGAATACTAGACTTTTTCCTTGCTAAACCCTTATTTCCTCCATGATGTGACTGAACAGAAAGATGCCTACAGTAACTGTGAAGGAAATACACTTCAAAGAAACCCTCTGGCCCTGAGTTAACTTCCATTTGGAGGAGAAGTAGTAAAGCCTGGAGTCCGGGTGCCCAGGAGGGAGGGGTCTTGGTCCGGGCAACGATCATAAAATGGCTACATTTCATTCTACACAATTAAGCACCGGCATTTAGCCCAGGCTGGCCGAGGGAGCAGTAAAATCTGACAAATGACTTACCTCCCATGTTATCACTAATTCCGATTTGGTACCTCCTCCGCCTCCGACATCAGTGGGAGCTATGTCAGGCACTGCGGGCAAAAACCCAAAGAAGAGATTAAAATGCTGCCGGCAGAGCTCTGATTGTGATTTTGTATTGTATGTTTGAGCATCAAAAGTGTATTTAAATTTTCATCACAAAAAGACTCTAAACTATCTCTTTCACAGAAGTTATACCTTCTTTAAACCATCCCTCAGAAATCTGTGAATAAAGGAATGCGTTTTTGGAATAGGTTTGAGTGTTGCATGTGGAATAAAAGTGATGGATGTGACAGATGACGGGAGAATTGAGGATGTATGGTCTGCTCCAGTGCTTTCAATTTCAGTGCCTGTCTGGAATAAGTCTCACACTAGCATACTCACTAGCATCTTCTGTTCTGATCTTGGTAGACGGGGGACTGGGCTCTCCCATCCCAACACTGTTACTGGCCAGGACTCTGAACTCATATTCCACCCAAGCGTTCAAACCCACCACGGTTGCAGTCAGAGTGTTCCCATTGATCACCTCAGGAACTGAGCATAAGAAGAACGGTAAAATACAATAGCAACTGAAACAAAATAGTTAAAGCATTAAAAGTTTACACACTAAAATGACTAAAATGAAAACTAAAAATAAAGCTAAATAAAATTCAGAACTAATAAAATGACAACATAAAATTATTAATGAAAATTACTAAAATAAAATAAAATTACATAAAACTAATAAAATTGAAAAAGCACATTAAAAAAACTAAAATTCTAATTCAAATTGCTATATATATATATATACAGAGAGAGAGAGAGAGAGAGAGAGAGAGAGTTTAAAATTACATAAAACTCATGAAATAAATAAATATAGATAACAAAATAAAATAAAAATAGTAAACATTTAAAATTTAGTTTACACAAAAATGTTAAATAACCCAACTTTATATATATATATATATATATATATATATATATATATATATATATATAATTAAAACTAATAAAAATTACAAAAGCACATAAAAAATGAAACAGCAATTCTAATTCAAATCGTTCACTCTCTAGTAATTAAAATCACACACACACACACACACATATATATATGTGTGCGTGTGATTTTAATTACTAGAGAGAGAGAGAGAGAGAGAGAATAATTTGAATTAGAATTTTATACTTATATATAATATATAACTATATACTATATAAGTATATAGTTGATTATATATAATTAAAATATTATATAGTAATAAAAATGAAATCTAATAAATGCCAGTAACAAAATAAAATAAAATATAAAACTAATAAAATTTTTAATAAAATAAATATAATATTCAGCATTTTAATTAAGATTTTAAAATGTATGCTGATTCAGATTTTTTTGTTCTTTTCACATTTAAAATGCCATGCAAAAACATTTTTGCATCTTTCTGTGTAATACTTCATAGTACAATTTAATTACCTAATTTATTTTATATTCCACACTAAAGGTAAATCAAGTATAAAATGAAGTTAAAATTGGAGTTAGAATGGTGTAAAACAAACAAACAAATACAGAACTGCCAAATTGTTTTATTTATTCTCATCTGTTGGCCTCCCATATACTGACACACAATGGCATATGTCTGTGATGGGTGATGTTGTACCTGTGTCGACAGCTTGCCAGCCAACAGTAAAAGGAGTCCTGGCCTGGATGACATATCCAGTAATGGGACTTCCATTGTCCTGGCCTGGGCTCCAGGACAGCTGGGCCGTGCTGTCGGTGACCTCCTCCACCACAACCAAGTCTGGGGGGCTGGGGGGACCTGACTCAATCACACAGCCCATATGGAATTGAATTAATTAGGGGTGTTTGATTATACTCCACACCTGCTCAAACGTTAAACTGGGTCCATGCATTGTGCATATTGATGACTTAGAAACTGTCTCACTCTGATAAGAAGACAACTATTTGTTTTTGGAGTGTGGGTTCTAAGGTGTTAGACATGGCGAGCGGTTTGTGCTTGGACATGCTTGCATGAGTTTTAGCAAGGGCAACAAGGTGTGTGTATGTGTGTACACTTGTATATGCGCAACTAAATGATTCGCATTTCTGCTCCAAATAACTCTCTGCCATTTAAATGTTTTCTCTTCATTTGCACTGCATTCTGGGGGCCGTCGTGCTGCTTAGCCGATGTGTAAATGAGCCAATTAAAGACATCCTCTATGATAAACAGCTCCTCTCCAAACACCTGGGACAGAACCGTGACGCGTAATGGCCATGAATACCAATGTGACTCACAAAAACAGCAGCGAAGACGAGGCCCCATAAAACATCCCAAGTGACACATTTAGCACTCTCTGAACTCTTGCTACATTAGCAGTGCCCTTTCATTGAAATACACACCTCGCAAGAAGCTCTTCACTGTGGAAGACGGTTGTGTATAGTATATATATATATATATAAAACAATGGGCGCAGACGGCAAATATATGTGGATATATAAACCGAAGACAATTTGTTCCTACCTTTAACAACCAATATTGCGTCAGCAGACAAACTCTCAACGTCTGTGTCAACGAGACAAACGTACTTCCCACCGTGATTAAGCTGGATGTTTCTAATCATAAGATCACCGGAAAAGCTCTGTAAGAAAAGTGAAAATTAAATTACAAATCTTAATTATTAATAATAATTTCTGTTGTTAAAGCACAAGGCACCAAATCCACTCTACTGATAAACAGTAGTTTCTGAAAGCATGATGCATTATCATTCCTATCATATTTCATGAATCAAAACATAACCTCAAGGCATGCTCTGTATTTTTTGGCTGGTGCCATGAAATTCTGGCACTATTTCAAAATATGAGAGAACAGGTACTAGAAACCAAAGATAATTCAGTGGCTGATTCAGATTTTTTTATTCTGTTCACATTTAAAAGGCCATGCAAAAACATTTTTGCATCTTTCTGTTTAATACTTCATAGTGCAATTTAATTAGTTAAATTATTTTATATTCCACACTGAAGGTAAATCAAGCATTAAAAAAGTTCAAATTGGAGCTAGAATGATGTAAAACAAACAAACAAACAAACAAAAAATGCACACTAAAGTGATACTGCCATTTGTTTTTATTCTCATATAGAAAAGTCAGAACTGTACATGTCATATTCAGTGGTATTTTATTTTGTATTATTTTTACTGTTTACTCCAGGGTTATTATAGTTAACTAAATCTAAAACTAAAATAAAAAGAAATATTTTACTTGAAACCAACTATACTAAAATTAAACTATGACTATACAGTATACTACTAACTAAAATACAAAAAATAAAAAGTTGCCAAGGCAGCATTTCTCATTTTTATTTAGTTTAACATGATGTACTAAAACAACTAAAACTGAAATAAAATAACTGGGGGAAAAAAAAAGAAGAAAAAAAGAATAAATAAATAATATATATATATATATATATATATATATACTCAAATAACACTAGTTTACATGGTCATCAAAACAAACAAACAAACAAATAAATAAATAAAATATCTGCTTTACACAAGAGAAATCAGATTTGGGACTTTTGCCAACTGCAAGTAGCTTGAGTAACAAAGGGCCTGTTTTCAACAGCAATCTGTGTCTAGTATAGTGTGTTATGATGTAATTATCACCAAAAAATGCAGCTGAAGCAGGCGTGCTGATGTTCCCTCTCATACTAGCTGCAGATTTCTGCAAACTCAGACACTCATCCCTTCCTTTAAAATGGCTGCTGTGCTCTGAGATACGTGTGGACCTAAATAAACAGTCTCAGTGACTAGCCTCCGGGATTCACTCAGATCCAGCTCTCTCAGCCACACAGGAGCTCAGTAAAACACACTCACTGTGGCTAATTGGCAAGACCATACTAATTATTTCACAATTACATAAACCAGGACCAGGTAAATGAGCAAAACACATGCAGAGTGAGAGTTAATATTGTTCCAGATAAGCATACAGCAAATTAAAATCATAACGAATCTGCATATCTAGTACAGATTTCAAAAACATGATCTTTTTATATTTTAAACGAAGACACTGCTAAGTATAACACAGCACAATGTGTGAAAGAAGCAAATTACATTTACTTAAACAGAAAACACTTGTTCTGTGGTTCTGATTAATTGACATTGACTGTCTCATTTTATCTGATCACATTCTAAAATTAAATAATTATAAATAATAAAATACAGCATTTATTTATACTACTTTTCCTATTAATTAAGGATTAATAAAAAAATACAAATAAAAATAATAATTAAATTAAATTAAATTAAAGTAGGTTTGCTGACACAATTTATCTCCCAGTTTCTCCCTGACTTTTTATCCAGAAGTTCATACAAGCTGAATCCTGTATATTGCATTGAAGTCTCTAGTGGTCTACAAGCCCCAAACCACAGAGCACTACTCTACTGTAATAGAACATGTAAGCATCTGATGCACTATAAGCTCTCATAAAAAATGACCAGCACTTATGTTTGACTGTGGTTTCCTCTCCATCAAGTTCAATTCCTATGAAAAAATGCCTTAAACTCAATCAATATCAAAAAGAGAGCCCATTCAATGGATAGATTCTAAAATTTCAGGATTGGATGAGAGGACTGCAGAGCGGATGATGTTTAATTATGGTAATGCACCCATCAGAGGCTGTTGAGAAGGAAGGCATAATCTTTGGGTGCAGAGGAAGTGTGAATCCCTGAAAACCATATCTCATATTAACCCACATCTGCATATGTCAATGTCATTTGTAATTGCCCTTGAGAGAAGCCCCATGTATCAACTTAACGTAGCCACTGCCACATGACAATAAAAGGCAAGGCTTGGCTGTGGGTTTGAGGGGCCTGAATCAAGATCATGAAAATGGGACAAAGCGGTGAATTATTAATAAATAATATTAATATTTATGTTTTTATTTTTATACTAGTGTTATAATATATTTTGTTTAAATAAATTAGAGAAGCTAAATATATAGTATAATATAATTTAAATAACATTTTCTGCTGAATTAAATTCAAGAAGTTATGAACTGCCCTGCAGCAAATGAACCATCTGGTCCTGTGATTTTCAGAAAGAACCTTAGCCTGTGCTCAGGTTTCAAATCCTCGAAAGAAAATTATCAAATGCTGTTTATTATTCTGCTCAAACCCCAAGCCAACCAAAGGAAAATCTAAACCAAAACAGCTAAATGGAATGCGACGCAACACAAAGCGTTTCTCAAGGCAACATTTCAATTCATTGGAGTCCTGTGGCAATAAGGAATTGTCTCCCCTGAGATGTAAAATGTCCTGTGAAACTGGAAGGGTAAAATGGGAACAAGACTCTTAATTGATCTGGCCTGTTTCCCTGGTTCACTCTGTAGAGAGCAGCTGTTTGGTATACATGTTGAATGATTCACATTCAATGTAGGTCAATGATGGAATGACCCAGAACAAGATGGCAAAATTTATCCCAAGAATCCAATTTCAAAATGCAGACATAATGGCAGGCAAGTCTTTTTGAGAGAGAATATTCAAAGTCCCAATGGCTTGTTCCTGTCCAGCACAATGATTAGATTAAAACCCAGTTACAGTACTTCAAGTGCTTGTGTTTGAGATCTGTTCAATAAGATGGCATTTTTTACATGCTGGGTTCTTTTGTTCGATTCAAATGATGAGCACAAATAACTAAAACTAATTCATCTGAAACTCCTACTCAGATAAAATAAATGCTCTAACTTATCTTTGAATTTGTCCAAAATATTACAACCTGCATTTTATTGTACAGAATTCTCATGCCATATTTCTTGTAATGTATTAAAATGACCATATAAAATGACTACATTTCTGGAGCATTTATTTATTTATTATGAAAAACAATTGTAACATTTCTTATTGTAATTTAGTCATTCATTTCAGACCTTTATAATTAAACAGACTGCACACGTTTTTGCAGTCTTCATAAATGATTTGTGAAGGTTAGATTATGTCCACACAGTACATCAAACCCTTTTTTCAAAACAGCAAGGAAAATCCTGTTTTCCGAGATATGTTCCCTATAAATTTTTCATGCTTGGAGTTGGTGGTGTGGGATGAGGGTGCTGAGGTTGAAATACAGCCCTAAAACCACAATACTCACCCCTCCCACTCGCTCGAAGTGGTTGGCGTCCTGATGGAAATCAATGGGCTGACCGTTGAAGGCCCAGGAGAAGGCCACGTCCAAGGCTGGATCGGCAGTCACCTGGCAGGGCAGCACGATGCTCTCACCCACCGTGATCTCTGTGCTGCTGCTGGGGCCCTGGCTGATCCTCGTGGGCTCTGTTAGTTACAGTGTCAACATAGTCTGTCAGTTTAGCTCTGGGAGACAAACTGAGGCGAGAGAACCATTTCTGTAGCCAGGCAAATAACAAGACAATCTTTTTTTTTTTTTTTTTTTAAATCTAGTGAGCTGCCACCGGAGGAAGCATTTTAAAGCATCATCGGCATGATCCCGACACATGGCTTCATAATTATTCTGCTTTATAATATATATAGTACATATAACAAGAATTAAGACAAAATAATGAAATTTATCAATAAACTATAGTTCAAAATAATTAAAAGCCACCCTTTTAGCCCAAGATTCTACACAAATAATAAACTAAAAAAATCTATTTATAATACAAGGATGAGCCACATTTGAACTGTTAAAAATAACTCAAAAATAAATTTTAAAAAATTATCAAGAAACTGAGAGGGAAAACCATAAATCTAAAATTGTAGTGCTGTCAAACTATTAATCGCGATTAATTGCATTCAAAATAAAAGTTTGTTTACATAATATTTGTGTGTGTACTGTGTATATTTATTATGTATATATAAATGCACACACACACACATGCATGTATATATTTAAGAAAAATGTTATGTTTATATATTAAATATATCTATAAATAATATAATTTATACAAATATACACTTATGCATGTAAATACATGTAAATATTTTCAAAATATATACATGCATGTGTGTATTTATATATACATAATAAATATACACAGTATGCACACGTGTTATGTAAATAAAAACCTTTATTTTGCACTAAAAAAACCCCAACAAAAACAAACAAACAAAAAAACAGAAAATCCAGCTTGAAAATTTTCATTTACAGAAAAAAATAAAACTGAAAAATTCTTAATAAATTGATTTAGAAATGTTAAAATGCTGGCACCAATGTTTTTCAGAAATGAAAAAATTCTAAATATTCTAAAATAATTGTAACAATATGTTACTTACATTACTGTTGTCCTAATGAGCAGCAGGCTGTGGGTTAGCGATTTTACCGCATTCTACTGTGGTTTATTGCTGTAATAAATAATCTTAATTTCTAGGTATTATACTTACAGTACTATACTTTCCATATGGGGGCTATTAATTTGAGAAGAACATAAAGTGGATTTTAATAAGAGCCAAATGAATTGGCAGCATGTCTTCTGTGAGCAGAATACAGTTGACTGAAGACACTTTGTGAGGGAAAGGTCATTTTAATTAAATTACATTAAGGGGGTCAACTGCTGGTGCATGACAAAAACATAATGAGAGGAAAATACATGGAAGGAAAAGAAAGAGAAACCCTATAAAAGACGTATGGGCTCACGCAGAGGCCTCAATGGTATAAAGCTAATGAGTTTCTTCTGATTTACCATGAAAATACTGCTGATTAAACCCATAACCTATATAATGAAGAATAAAAGTGAGGAATAACATTCATCCTATAGCTTAATGAGGAGATAACAATCCACACGGATAATGGCTACAGCAATTACGGATGACCTTAACAGTGAGTAATTAGTGAAACATGGACTGGAGGGTGTGGAAGACTGAAGCAAGAGGGCACATGAACTACGCAGAACACTAGAGAAGAGAATGTTATACCTTCCACAACACAGAAGGCTCTCTTAAAGTGACAATTCACCCAAAAAAGGAAATTATGTTATTTACTC
Organism: Onychostoma macrolepis; assembly: GCF_012432095.1. Taxonomy (NCBI): domain Eukaryota; kingdom Metazoa; phylum Chordata; class Actinopteri; order Cypriniformes; family Cyprinidae; genus Onychostoma; species Onychostoma macrolepis. The sequence goes on from NC_081160.1 coordinate 25,941,399, forward strand.
AATTCCATGTTGTTCCAAATCCGTATGACTTTCCTCCTTAAGTCACAAAATGAGAATTTTTTTTCATGCAATAACAATTAACAAGAAATAGCCACAAAAGCATTATCAGGGCTCGACAATAAGAATTGCTTTATGGACCGGGCATGTACTGTATGTAAAACAACAAAATGCAGTGTTATTTTGATTATTCAATTTCTGTAACTGAAATCTACAAGAACAATTCATTGAAGTATCTATGTTTGATCTGTGAATGGATGCAATTTTTTTTTTTTTTATCAATAAATCAGTTTGTGTGGTTCACAAACCGAATAATTCATTCACAAATTGGAATGACTTCTCAAGTTCAACTTTAATGCCCAATTCCAATTGACTGGTAGTGACTGATAGTGAGCAAAGACATACAGACTTAAAATACAGCATGATTCATATGGACTACTTAAATGTGGTTGTTTTGTGTCCTTTTCTGAAGCTTTAAAGCTCCAGTCAGCATTTACTCTAATAGCATTAAAAATAATGTACAGTATGTTCTTCATATTTTCTTATTTTGTGTTCCACAGAAGAAAAAAAATAAATAAATCATATATGAGTTTGGAACGACTTGAGGATGAGTAAAAGATGACAGAATTAACATTTTTGGATGAACTATTCCTTAAATAGGAATTTGAAAAGATGTCTTAAAACTTTTAGACATAGAGACTTGATAACAAAAGCCATTTGTCTTGAAATAGTGTAGCGCTATTGTGTAGGAGTTCTCAGTGCGCTTGATTATATAAAACAAATCTTACGCTTTGTGATTTTTTGACTTGAAAGGCTGACAGCAGTGACAACAGAAACTTAGAAGAATGGAGTTGTCAGTTGGCTAATACATTTCTTGAAACAGCTGAAGCAATGCATCATGATATGTGCCAGATGTGGCATTTCATTCAAAGCTAATCATAGTTAAACCATCAAGAATACAGTATCTGAGTCAACAATAAGAGTGGACTGGACTATGTATTGTCTGCACAGAAAAAAAAAAAAACGCTGTTATTCATCCAAAACTACTTTAGGTCCTAAAGCTAAACGATTATCAAAAGAATCCAAGACTATTTCGAGAGAGATGAATCAGCTTTTTATTTTTTTACAACAAAGAAATTTCATTATGTCTTTGTTTGGATAATAAAAAATGCGTCTTTTGTCTGGCTTTTTGCTATTTCTGATAGTAATAGAGAAAAGAAAGGGGCTGTAAATAATGGGGTGAGAGAAAGAGTGGAGAAACCAGATCTGAAAAAAAATGTTGCAAGCCAAATTCGAACCTCAATATGCTCTAAACCACTAACGTTGATCTGAAAAACACAGTGACTTACCTGTGATTATCAGCCTTCCTGTTGTGCTAGCTGTGCCAAACTGATTTTTAGCGATGCATGTGTAAGTACCTCCATCTCGCTTAGTTACGTTGGCAATCTTAAGAGTCCCATTTGGGAAGAGAGAAATCCTAAAGGTGATGGATAATTTATTAGCATCGCAAAGACTCACATGGCTTCAGTGTGATAAAATATAAACTCCGAAGCTAAATACCTTTCGCTTCTTTGCAGTATCTCAGTCCCTCTTTTCCACAGGCTAATGGCTCTGGGCGAAGCATGTGGCCTGCAATCTAGGCTAACGTCACTACTCGAGCGAGCCTTAAGCACTCGGCTCAGAGGATTCTGGGAGAAGCTGGGAGCAGAGGCTGTAGGAGACAGAGAGATTTGGTCCTCAGACTCACACTTAAAGCCTCAATGGAATCTGTGATGAACAGCAATTGACGTTCAAACAGCCTCTGGCAAAAAAAAAGGAAGAAAGCCTTTTAGAAAAGTCTAAAGGACTTAACAAATAGAGCTGTCCACTTCCACTGGCTTCTTCCAGGCCATTTGTCTTAAACTAAAACTTACATTTTACTGTGCCGCTCTGTGCCGTGTCTTCAATAGACGCCATTTATTTGAAACTGGCCTCGTGCGCACAATACTGACCAATGTGTCATGATTAAAATGAATGAATTTCAGTATGCACAGACATAATTTCACAATCAATACTTGGGAAATATGAATGTAACAATGGAGCACTCAATCAGATGGATGTTTTCAGTGCTGCCTTGTAATTTGAGCCTGGGCTGTGACTGCACAATAAAGTTTTAGCATTCAAATGAAGGATGGAAAGCAGGCAGTGAAAACACAGAGGTCGTACCAAGCACCATCAGTTCGGCGCTGGAATAAATGATGCCGTGCTTGTTCTCTGCCACACACTGATACATCCCGCCATCTGAGAGGTTTAGCGAGGAGATGGAGAGAGCGCCGTTCTCTATTTGCACTCGGCCCTGTAGACATAAAAACAAACAAGGTAAAATGGTTGCTATGCGGTTGCTAGGGCATTGCTGGGCTGCTTGATTACATGGTTGCTTACTGGTCCAAGTCAAAAGAGCCAAGCACCAAGTTTCTATGATATTCTGGTTGCTAGATATGGATTGGATCCTTCATTCAATTAACTAAAACTAAAACTATAAAAAAGATGGATACTTGAAATAAAATAAATGTTAATAACATTTTTTATTTTTTTTAATTATAAAAAATTAAACTTAAGCCCTATTCGGATGGTACTAGTTTTCCAGGGGGTCGTTAGAGAAATTTGTGTTTCACAGACATAATTTGCAATTTTAATCCCGTCCGAATCTGCCACCTCTGTGTTTTTCTCACACATCTGTAATAATTCAGGAGCAAATTACTTACTGTTTTTTTGGCAAACTCAGTGATCCTCTGAGAAATCAAATCCCGTCTGAATGCGGATGTCTGTGATTGCGACAATATTTTTTATACAACGCGTTTCTTTGTGTGTTTCGGCCAACGTGAACTACCATAGATGCTCTAACTAATGCGTGCATTTTTGATATGTTTGTAATTGCACTCAATTACATAATGTTTTAATTACATATGTATCTTTACAAAAATTAAACATGGTTTTACTACAAATAATAATAATAATAAAAAAAGTTAAACTAATGTAGCCACAAATTAACCATGGTTTTGCTATACTACCCATAGCTTAACCATGGTATTCGTTGTAAAACTGTGGTTATACTAATAGTAATCAATCCGAATGATACGTAATGCACGCATACACGGCACGTAATCTCTGCAACGCCCAGATCCGAATCCAAATTGGTACATGAAAATCAATAAGAATCGAAACTCAAATGTAGTTTAGAAAAATAGTCCCGTCCGAAAAGGGCTTCATTTTATTTAATTTTCGCTAATTGCCAAATAAATCTGTTTTATTTTCATTTAAGCTGATGTACTACAATGTCTGTAACTAAAAATAAAATGCATAAAAAAATAACAATTTTTTTTTTTTTAAATTAGACAAAACACAGAACAAAATTACTAAAACTTTAACAAAAATAAAATAAAATAAAAATCTATTCATCAATAAAAACTTTAATAGTATTTCATTGATACTAAAATAAATAACTGCTTCAATGTAAGACTATGGGATTTCTTTGGCCCATTTTATCATCTGCCAGGAAAAATTTAATTCTGAACTATTTTGTGTAAATAAATTAAAAATAAAACATTTAAAGCTAAAATCAATCATTTAAAAGCTACACGTGAATTTAGCCATTACATCTTTATAATGTACCATATGAAAATTTCTATTTTAAGATTTTTTAACAAATACATCTAACAGAGTTATTAAATTGTGTTTTAAAGTGAGCGGAAGATAACGTCAAAAGTAATCAAAATGTAAAAACTAAATAAATAAATAAACCGAGCAAGAAAAATCCTATATCAGCCAATGTATAACCAATATCAACCAATAAAAAAACTCCAGTATTGGCTGATAGCCAATATATTGTGCACTCCACCATGAATGATATGGCTTTTTTTACAACACAGCTGCACTCTAACACTGAAAGTATGTAGAGTTGAATATCTAAGGACGGGTTAAGAGAGGGTGGAGGAGGTTATAAAAGAGAATAAAGAAAAATGCTGACCCTCTGCTCCAATGAACAGAAAAGAAATGTTGAACATAGCAGTGAAATACTAATGGCCAATTCATTTGGCATGGGCGCCCAGTCGGAAAAGTATGTGAGACAGGTAGGGAGGTGTTGAGCTGATGGTCCTGCTAATGGAATAGCAGACATTTAAGCCTATCGGCTGTTCTTAAGGGCTGAACTCAGCACAAAGAGTCACAAGGAGAGATTGACGTGATGTGTGATGGAGGGGTGGGGAGGAGGTACAGGTCACTCTCGGCTTGAATGCAGGTCACATCTAATGGAGTCTTTCTGCCTTATAACTGCTGATGTTTGTTGATGGGAGTCTCTCCTACTTAAACAGCTGTTGGCTTCTTTTTTGCTTCGCTTTTATGTCAGCAATGAGAATTTATGTTTGCATTGACCTTGAACTAAAGTAAGTGGAGATAAAGCTTTCAGTCTCATTAGGGGCCTTTCAGAAGCCGCAAAGTACCTCTGACATAAGAGATTCTCCATTCTTCAGCCAGCTGTATGAGGGTTTTGGTTTCCCATTTGCTTTGCACTCCCAAAACAGATTCTCCTCAATGGACAATGATGTGTCCGTCATCGTCTGCAGCCAATGAGGTGTGGCTATGGAAAGAGAGGATATTAATAAATCAAAAAATGAATGAAGGATCGATGATGGACAGATACAAGAACACACATAAATTAAATGTTACTTGCAAATTAAGACCAGCCATATTACCCAAGGCTGATAAATTCAAAGGCCTTGATGACAGAAACAATTAAAGTAAAAGTTCACCCAATAATGAAAAATTTGTCATCGTTTTCTCACCCTAAGGGTAATTTCAAACCCATATGACTTTCGTCTGTGTAAAAATAACTGAGATGCTAGGCTCTTCCTGGTTGCTCTTTTTACAGTAAAAGTAAAAAAACTAAATATAGCCTACCGTTGTGAAAGAAGTCTCTTTATTATGTGAAGAAAAATACAATAAAAACAGCAATATTGCAAAATATTATTACAATTTAAAATAACTGTGTTCTATTTGATTATAATTTAAAATGATTTATTTCTGTAATGGCAAAGCTGAGCAGCCATTACTCCAGTCTTTAATGTCACATGATCCTTTAGAAATCATTCTAAAATGCGGATTTGGTGCTAAAGTATCATTCCTTCTTGTTATTATCATCAGTGTGTTTCAACAGTTATGCTGCTTAATATTTTTTGATGAATGAAAGTTCAAAAGAACAGCATTTATCTGAAATAATTATTTTTAAAGTTTTTTTTTTAAATATCTTTCCCCATTTTAAACAATTTAATAAAACCTTATAAATAAAAGTATTATTTTCTTTAAAAAACACTGATTGAACCCAACCCCAATTTTTAAAAAGTATGCATATAATTTATATACTGTACATATAAAAGAAAAGAAAAAAACAACAACTCTGAGGCATAGATTAAATAACAGTATATACAAAGTATATATGAACAGTGTGTGTCACACACTGTTATATATATTAACTATTCCTTCAAATTTACTTGATGACATACTTTTGTTGCAAATCCTAACCCACATACACTCAAATTGCTCAAATCACACAGTGTGACCCCTGAACCCCTTTCCAATTCTGATTATTAATTATCATTATCAGAAAAGGCTGCAATATTAGAATCACATAAGCTGCTTCACCAGCTCTGAATGGCTTGCCATACACCCACTCGCTAGTCTGTATAATACTGAGAGCATGCTTGACGTTCCTATAAAAACAAACAATAGACGACCCATTTCACAAGAGCCATGTGAATATGAATCTAACTACTGAAGTGAGACGCTCAGTGAATATGTCAATTCTATCACACTATGGGCACATGCTCCATTCCATGCTACAAATCCTTTGACCTCCTTCTGGAAGCTTTATTATCCTTTCGGCTGGCAAACACTCCACTGCCACGTACAGAGCCTTGAGTTCAATTAACAAATTCATATGATTGCATTTCTCCCCACAAATGTTAATTTAAAAGGCCCAGGATAAGACCCACGAATCCTTTAAGACTGACACCAATCCAGTGCTTTTTAAACTGCTTGTTTTTTGCAGGAAGTCAAATAGTGGAACAGAAAATCTACTTTGGCAAGGCAAACTCGCTTTTTCATTTATCCTACTGAATTGTATTACAGTTTCACAGAATACAGACGCACAAATTGCATTTAGGCAGTCAGTGCAAATACAGAAAGCCCAAAAAGACTGCCAAGTGCGTGTTAGATTTTATTATAGGGTACAAAGGGTATAAAATTATTAATACAACAATGCCATACATTTCAAATTAAGCTTGACTTTTTATGGAATGCCACTGTGACCTTCTACAATGAGGTGCTCATTGCAGAAGGTCACAATCACGTGCATCATGAAATGTCATGTCTCTCAAGGACACAAGTCAAATGAGACCCTGGTTGTGACATGTTCTCACTGTGAGTTATGACACAAATGGCATAGCGAGGTCGAGTGCGGTTTTACGTGGCATAATGACAGTGGAAAAGTGTCATAATTATGCCACTCAAGGTAGTTTAGAACTTTACAAGCACCTATAGTATCATATTAAACTTACAATCTAATAAAATAAAGTTGTAAATAATAAAAATGTATATATATTTTTTTTAAATTTCAATTGCAATCTAATACTTATTAAATTCATTGTCTTAATAAACTGATATTTATACAGTTGGATCTGCTGCAATCTCATCTAAAATAAACTATAATCACTTATCCTGTTTTCATTTTTCTCTACAGACAAAACACAAATCATATAATGTTCTTTTGCATAAATGCAATTCGCATTCTATAAAACACCTCCAAATGAATAAATAACTGCAGTAACATAACCAATGCCACTATCTACTGATTTATTAGTGCAGTTTCAATGCAGTGCAGAAATGCCATATGGCAACAGTCATGTTTTTTCAAATTACTGTAAAGCTTTATGAGTTGTCAGCAAATCAAAGAACAAATTCCAGAGGTAGAAGAAATGCACACATATGTATAACAACAAATTGAAGGAAAATTATATATTGACAAGGTTGTTTGTGATAAATGGTAAAAGGAGACAGTTAAAATAAAATAAAAATTAATTAAAAAAATAGAAATCATGAGTGAACAAGAACAACTCACCATGGAAAGACACACGACCCCTCGCAGCATTCTTTCCGCGACTGTTTTCCGCTATGCACTCATATGTCCCTGTGTCCTCTTGTTGAAAACTCGGAATCTCCAGAATGGCGTTAGAATTTTTCAGTTTGACTTTGTTTGGGAACGAAACGTCACTGGTTCTTCTCCAGCTGATCTTGGGAACTGGACTGTGAATCCGGAACAAAGCCACCATTAGAACATGTTTATTCCCTGGGAATCAAATCATTACCTTGGTATTGATTTTATCAAAAACAACATACATTGCATTCAAGCTATACATTGTATTATTATGTGTAGGTCTTGCTTTTACATTTTGTGCATTTGGCACTTTTATTCAAAGCATTCAAGGTATTTAATCATTCATGCATTCCTTAGAACCAAATTCATGGCCTTGGTGATGCTGCCACAATATCCTACCAGCTACAGGAACTTTTTCTCATTCCCAGAATTCCATCTGTGGAATTATAAGGTTAACTCCAGAATTATGGTTCAACATAATGTTCGGTGAGAGGGAATCAGTTTGGCAGAAGCTTTTATACAAAGTGGCATACACTGCATCCAAGTTATGCTTTTTATTATTAAGTGCAGATGTTGTATTTATATTTATCCATTGGCAGACACTTTTATTCAAAGAATTCAAAGTATTTTATTAATCATGCATGCATTCCCTTGAAAACAAATTCATAACCTTGGCATGGCTAGTACCATATTCTAACAGCTACAACTTTTTTCATTCACAAAGTTTCATTTGAGGTCAAAATTATGGTTTAATGTAATGTTTGATAAGAGGAAATCAGTTTGGCAGTTGCTTTTATCTAAAGTGACATATATCGCATTCAAGCTATGCATATTAATAATAATAATAATAATAATAATAATTACCAGTATATAATTTTAGGGTCAGTACAGTTTTATTTTTTTATTAAAAATAAAAATAATTTTATTATTTATTTATTTAGAAATTAATACTTTTATTCAGCAAGGATGCATTAAATTAATCAAAAGTGTCAGAATTTATGTAGCAATGTCAACTTATCATTCCTAAAAAATCCAGAAAAAAACTGTCAACACTGAATATAATAAGAAATGATACTTTAGCACCAAATCAGCATATTAGAATGTTTTCTGAAGGATCATGTGACACAGAAGACTGGAGTAATGGCTGCTGAAAATTCAGCTTCGCCATCACAAAAATGTAAAATATGCTAAAATAGCAAGCAATTATTTTAAACTGTAATAATGTTTCACAGTTTTACAGTTTTTATTGTATTTTTGATCAAATAAATGCAACTTAGGTGAACATAAGAGACTTAAACATTAAACAATCTTACTGACCCCAGACTTTTATAGTAGATGCTTTTATCCATGCATTTAACTTTTTGCATTTTGATCTGTTCATGCATTTCCTAGGACACAAATCCATGACACACCATCCTGGCATTGCTAGCATCATGCTCTACCAGCTACAGCAACTTTGGAAGTAAAGTGAGGAAGTGAAATTCCATAATGTTTGGAAAGAAAATCCATTTCCCCCTCATTTCTTCAAAGCTGTACCCTATTAAGAAAATCTGAGTGTGAATGGATCTGATTCACGAGGGTGACGCGCTCCTTGTATGGTGTGAAAAGCTATCATCTCCCGCTTTTTGAAAACCTGCATTACCCCCATCTTTAAACGACAACCCTTCTGCTCTTCGTTTGAAAAGAAGCTTGCAGCTCTATTTCCACACTATTTAAGGAGTAAATCTTGCAGGTCATTGCTCTCTGCAAAGCGGGCCATTATGGTGAAAAGCTCTCTGTAAAAAGCTTCTGTGACAGATTGCAAATCGTATTAAGAATGAACCTGAAGTGCTGATCACAAATTCGGTGTATTTTATAACGCGGGATAAAAATAAATATCGCTAAGCAAGGGTGTGAACTCAGGCAACAGTTTGCGGCGGTAGAACGCAGACAGACGCAGGTGCATGCATGTTGGACTTACTTTCCCAAGGCAAAGCATTCTAGCTTCAGCGTGGATCCTTTAGCAGCTGGAATGGTGTCGGGGAAATGAAGCTCTATTTTGGGCTCGTACTCTCCCATCGCTCCTGCCATGGGCAGACAATACAGCACAGATGCATACGGCACTGTCATTCATGATTTATGATATACAAGCTTTGTACTCCAGAATACAAGCAAAACAACAACAAATGGCAAAACACAAAGACCTGTCAATGAGCAGGGAAGCTGAGAAGATTGTGCCAAAAATACAGAGACATGTTATTAAAGATTTATGGAACACACATAATAAAAACAGGATCCATCTCAAATGGAAATGTGGCCTCCTTTGAGGCATTGTCAAGGGTGCAGGTTAGTGTTCTTAAAAGAGGCAGTTTAGCTTTCAAGACAGTGGCATAAATACATCTCTGACATTTACGAATGAACATCTCCCTAAAAATGTCACAAGCTTCTTCGACCCAAGTGAGATATACTGTTAAAAAATCTGTGAAATCTATGGTAGTAAAACAAACAAACAAATCAGACAGCTATAGTTGCCAGAAATTTACTGTAAAAAAAAATAGGGTGCCAGCGTTTTATATTTTAGAGACTGAACTTAAATTTACAGATAAAAATGTATATTTCATTAACTCAAAAGATTTTAAATACAATGCTAAATATTAAAACATTTTTTTTTTTTTTACCTTTATAATGTACTGACAACCACCTTAAAACACAGGTGGTAAATATAAAACCACATAATTAAAGTTTATGATGAGTACCTTTGATGAGTACTAATATGTAGAAAGAACACAAAACATCATCATGGTAACAAACATGACACCAAAATAATGCAACTTTTTTTAACATAAGACGTAACAAAAAAAAAAACCTAATGTACGTATTTGATAAGAGAGAGAAAAAAAAAAAAAAAAAAACCTAAGGAGGAACAATTATTTTAATCATGCTAAGGATGTCAATTTCCATTTTCACTGTGAACTATAAGATGCCTTGTTCTTTTTCACTTCCAAAAAATGTAAATGTAACAGTATTTTACTGAAAAATTACATGAAATGTCCCATTACATCTATTACAGTTTTTCATCTAGAGGCCTGTTCACATCAGAAACGACAGCTATAAAGATAACTAGGCCTATAACGATAACTATATTAGTGTCCACAACATTCTGTTTATTATAAGCATAAGCTGCAGCTATGACATCTGCTACTTTAAATTCTCAAGCTCTTTCAAGCAGGATGGATTCTGATTGGATGTCAATATTTTTATCATTCATCATTCAAAGTGATTCCAATGATATTGTTCTCTGTGCCATTATCTTTATAGTTGTGGTGTGAACTATTCTTTTAAATTTAAAATGATTTTTAAAACAATATCTTCATCATTATAGTTATCATTCTTGGTGTTAATGGCCTTAAAGGGATAATTCAACCAAAAATGATTTGCTGTCAGTTTCTTGCACAGACCGATCTTTTCACGTCATAAGCTCTCAATATATCGTCATAAGCCACAGGTGTTCATTTTGTGTTCCTTGACAGGACTTTTTTCATGACTTCTCAAAAACGTGCTGCCGCTGACTTTTACGAATCACCAAGGACCACGATTTCAGCTAAAAATAATCAGTTAAAAGGTCACCTATATCTTGGATGGTCTGAGGATTAGTATTTTTGGGTAAACTATCCCTTTGAGGGAACTCACTGTTAGCAAATGAACAGGTTTTTAGCTTAGAATCTTTTGCGGTCTTTTACCATCATTTTTACAGTGTATACTCCTATATTGTGTTAAACGGTGCGGTATTTGACTGACACCCCTCTTACCGTCATTTCTCAGAACTAAAGGTGTTGGCGAACTGAACACCCTCTCCTTGGTAATAGTGTTATTAACCACACAGGTGTAATTCCCAACATCAGACGGTTCCACTTTAGCTATGTAGAGATTCCCCGTCTCTTGGGATACAAAACGCCGGCTGTCTTGCTGGACAAAGTGAGGGTATTCATTGAAGACCCAGGTGAATGTGAGCTCTAGAAAGATGTCAGAAACAGAGTGTTAGATCCTGACACAGACATTTATACTTTCAGAAAGGTGTTGAGTCACTTTGTTCGGTAAACTATAATCTCGGCTCAAAAGCGTGTACAAAGCGTCTGCATTACACCACTCGCTTTGCCTCGGGCTGACCTCCTTAGGGCAGGTAAGGCTCAGTAAACAGAGCGACTCTTCCTTTGTGAGGCGGCAGGAAAGGGAGCGAAACAAACTAGATTAAAGCGCCTCACTGGCACTCTTATGACACATGCCCTGTCCGGCTTCACCGTGGCTGGGGACGGAGGCTTCTCTGTTGGCGTCATTCATGCATGGCTGGCTCTTACTGGAAAGGGTTGAACCAAAGAAGACCGAAGGCCCTGCCACAGTGCATTAGCGTGTCATCTACAGAAGACTGAGAGGGGGAAGGGAACGGGAAAGAGAGGCTCGTGCACATGATGCAACTGTTGGAAAGGTGTACAGGATGGCTGCCACTCAAAAAGTGTCCCCCGAGACTGCCCCACCCATCCTAAGACGGGGAAACACGCTGGCAGGCTTTTTGTCGTGAAGTTGAAAGCAATTCTTTATGATCAGGTTGGCCCGGGAATCCCTGCATCAGAGCTCTGTTAGCTGAATAAGAAGCGATATCTTTTGTCAAATGCGCTGAACGTAGAGGAATCGAAGAGAGAAATTGCGATGGTTACTGAAAACACAAACAAACATGCTGTTCAGAAATACAATGGAGGATCTTTATGAGGGTGTCTGATGTTAGAGGTCTCCACTGAGAAAAATAGGGCAATCATGGGATACTTCACATGCAACACGGTCTCACTCCCAACTCGTCACATATTGACGTTCGGTCAGGACCCTTTGGCGTCACTTTTTGACGCACAGGGTACCTCTTTAGCGTATTTTTTCGACGTGCAGGGTCCTCCGTTGCTTTAAATAAGAAACCCTTAGCATCAATATGCCGACGTAAAAGGTTTATCGTCATGATTAAATTATATATTGGGCAATAATATTGCCATTATTGCATATATGTTGGGGTTTGTCACAACAGTTTTATTTATTTTACACTATTTACACATTTATGAGCACGTAACCCAACCCCTGCCCCTAAACCTACCATTTGTCAATAAAACACAAGATATAACAGGCAGATACAACTACTGTCATAATTATTTAAAAAAAATAATATATATATTCCAAGTCTCTCGAGGCAAAACAATTGATTTGTGAGAGGAATAGATGTGATCGCCGTCTCCGTCCACCGTAAAACTCTTCCTGTGTACGAATTCAAAAAATGCCGCCAGAAGAAGCCTTACATTAGCAATTGGCTCTTGTGTGTCTCGTGACGGATTGCGTCATGCTGTTGTGTCCTACAGCTGGAAAATAATGGCCAACAAGGTCAAAGTCAAGAGATACTTGTTCTGAATGTACTAAATGTGCCACCATTCAGTCTTTTTATTCAATATATCCATGTTTATGAATGTAATTCATAGAATTCAGCAACAGAAAGAGCCACACGATTGAAAAGGCACATTGAAAATGTATTTTGATCAAAAATACATATATTTAATCATCCAAAATCCTTCAGATCATTCTAATATGCAGATTTTTTTTATCAATGTTGAAAAAAGTTGTGCTACTTTTTATGGAAACTCTGATACTCTTTTTTCAGGATGATTTAATAAATAAAAGTTCTAAAAAACAGCATTTGTTTTGTAACATAGGCTAAATGTTATTACTGTCATTTTTTATCAATTTAAATTAAATAATTAAATAATAATAAGAAGACTAAGAAGAATAAGAAATCTTACTGACTCCAAACATTTGAATGGTAGTCCACTTTTAGCAGATGTGGAGCAGAGAATAAATTTGATCGCATACTATTTTTCAACATAAAACATACCGTTACCTTGGAAAATTTTTTGAATATGTTTTGAATATTACTAGAGTAGAACAATAAAGCTTCCTCTACTATGATAAAACAGGTTGGTAATAATAACCAATTTGTTTTTTTGAGTTCAGCAATCTCAGTAGACAGCTAGATCATGATAAAGCTTTTTTTATCTATCGGGCAACGGCAAATGTGGAGTAGAGAAAACTTATTTTTAAAACATTTGATCACACGCTATTTTACAACAATGAACATTCAGCATTGCTCTGGGGGAAAATAGTTTAGATGCTTCAAATATTACTAGTGTAAAACAATACAGCTTCTTCCACAATGATAAAACAGGTTGGTAATAATAACCCATTTGTCTTTTGAGTTCAATATGCAGCCTAAATCTAAACAGATAAAGAGCAACTACTGTATATTGTAATACTTAAACTTATACACAGCAAAAACTTTTATAATAGAATCAGTTGAACATTTGCAAAGCTTAGCATTCTTGTTTGCCTTTTGCAGTGATAAACAATTGATTACTACTTGCCACAGAAAATGCATTCGTATAAAAAAAAAAAACATATTTTTCACTAATTAGGTTGAGACTTCAATTTCAGGTCTTTATTTCCATTTGCCTCCAGATTCAGGTCTGATTGAAAAGAAAGTGATCGAAATGAGAAAACAAATTGAAGCCAAAGAAAAGATGGCAGGATCTGCGATCCATAGTAAATGAGTTTCTTTAGAAGGTCTAATGCTAACCAGCATGCTTACTCTGAGTAAAATGACCATCAGTGTTTCAGAAACGTGTCTCTTAACCACAAAGTGTGTTGATTAAATTTCTGCCTTCTCCAGCACTTTTGAATGATTTATTTAGGCTTTTTAGTCATACTTATCCCATGTTTTCAATCGTTGGTGACATTTAAGCCAAACTTTAAAGTATTCTCATATGAAACGCTCCTCTTCTGAGTTCTCTAATTAAACAAATGCTTAATTACAGATTTATCTCAGCAAACTATAATTGCCCAGCCTATGAAACCAATTCACATCTTCTCATTTCTGACATCTCATTTGTCGCAGTTAATAGTCACGACCTCTAATTGATATTGATGTCTCTCACTGCCTGGTTCTTGTTTGCACTTGGGGTCTAATGACTTCTGTCCAATTACAGCTGGTTGAATTACAACCTCAGTCTTGTCTAAGGATAGGCGCTATATGCCTAAGAGAACCTCAATTAACATGCAAACATGCATTTCTGCCACTTCTGGTTCCAGTTTGTGAAACAGCATTGGAGTGTGAATTTCTACTGAACTTTATCACACTTCTCAAACAGTAGAGTAAAAAACAGCCTGTATCAATAGCTGCGTTTCCACTGTCGGGCCAAAAGCAAGCGTGCTAGTGCGTGCCAGGGCCACTGTCACTTCCGGGGCTTGATCGTGCCTCATCGCTGCTTCCTCGGGCCCAATGGCCAGGGTTTTTTGGCCCAACAAAAACCTTGGGCCAAAGCAGGCCAACTGGGGCTAGAGGAGTGGCTATGAACAAAGGCGGAGTTTCTCCGCGTCTGGAAAGCGTCAGTGCCGCGGATCATTTCATAAAGTTAACAGCTATAACAACAGCATTAAAGACTTTTAAAATAATGTTAGCTCAAAACTCACTTTCAAACAGCAGCAGGTGTTTGAAATAACTTCTGTTTGAGATCCAATGTGGATTATGATCACCATACAAGGCAGAAATATTTATAAACGATGCAAAAGACTTTGCGCTAGCCATTAACGTTACCATCACATAGACTCCATTGTTAAAAAGGCCCATCAGAGGTTGTACTTCCTTCGCCAGCTGAGGAAATTCAACCTGCCACAGGAGCTGCTGAAACAGTTCTACTCCGCCATCATTGAATCCGTCCTCTGCACTTCAATAACTGTCTGGTTCAGCTCAGCTACCAAATCTGACCTCAGAAGACTACAGAGGGTAGTTCGGACTGCTGACAGAATCATTGGTACAACCCTCCCCACTCTCCAAGAACTGTACTCATCCAGAGTGAGCAAAACGGCTGGCAAAATCACTCTGGACTCCTCACATCCAGCACACTCCCTCTTTGAACTGCTGCCGTCTGACGCTACAGAGCTCTGAGCACCAGAACGGCCAGGCACAGAAACAGTCAGGCAATCCATCTCATGAACACCTGAAAATAATTGTGGAACACACACTATTTATACACTTATTTATCTAACACACATACTTAGTCTACATTTCAATTTGCACATAATATACCTGTACATACAACTGTCTATTGTTATATACCTGTACATACAATTGTCAATTTGTATATGTGACCCTGGACGACAAAACCAGTCTTATGTGTCAATTTTTTTCGAAATTGAGATTTATATATCATCTGAAAGCTTTCCATTGATGTATGGTTTGTTAGGATCAGACAATATTTGGCTGAGATACAACTATTTGAAAATCTGGAATCTGAGGGTGCAAAAACATCAAAATATTGAGAAAATCGCCTTTAAAGTTGTCCAAATGAAGTTCTTAGCAAGTTTTGATACATTTACGGTAAGAAATTTACAAAATATCTTCATGGAACATGATCTTTACTTAATATTCTATTAAAAAAAATCTATAATTTTGACCCATGCAATGTATTTTTGGCTATTGCTACAAATATACCCCAGCGACTTAAGACTGGTTTTGTGGTCCAGGGTCACATATTTTTATTCCTTATTTACTTGTTATATTTTTAATTCTTCTTTTTTTTTATCTGTGTTTTTTGTTCTGTCGCTGTCATTCTGTTGCACTGTGGAAACAAATTCCTCGTATGTGTAAACATACCTGGAAATAAAGCTCATTCTGTTTCTGATTCATTGTAAATATGGTAAATAAGGTCGCTTGAAGAAATCAGACGTCAGCTTCTCATTCTCTATCACAATTGTGTATTTATTTAGTAACATATTTTATCCTACCTGGCCTCATGGCATTTACGTACCTGGGTGCACATTTTAGCGTGACATGAAATACGTACCAATAAGTACATATCACTGCAGTTTCCAAAATAAATGAACACTTTCACACAAATTTACAGAGCTGCGATTAATAAAGCGTAATTTTCGCACAATTACTTGAAGAATATCATGCTATGACTTCAAAACAATATTAATATGCTGGGAGATTTGAAAATTGATACTTTTGAACATTAGCATCGCACACATCCAGCTTCATATCTATGGGTTTTCATAGATGATAAGTTTGTTTGGTAGCTCACGGAGGATGGAGACGGACTTAAGAGAAGAGAAGCACCGGTTCAAATCCCGTGTAACTATGGTTCGATAAAGCAGTTCAAATCTGCATAAAAGGAAGTTCAAATGGCAAAGTTGCATCAGCTAATACGTTTCTATATCAGTTTTGCATTTGTTAACACTATCGGGTCGGTTTAGGGTTGGATTTGGTGTAGGGCATATTTCCAACACGATAGAGCATTAACCTTTAGCGACAGTCCCCGGATATTTGATTCTGAACCGCCGCAATACGTAGCCTATCTGAAGCAACGTAATAAAACAACAGCAATACGTACCAATATCTACGTAATAAAAATGTGTCAGGGTTCACATATTGAACCTGTGTTTTAGCGCCACTCAGTGGACATTTATATTTGAAACTGCGGCGAAACGTGCAGCAAGTTACGTAAAATGGTGTCGCACAAAAAGTGCACAGAGGTACGTATTTTTATGAGACCAGGTTGATTTTATCTGTCTCGTCTCGAGACTTTAGCTCCGCGTATGTCATAAAAATATAGCCTAATAATGTTTTTTGTTCGGGAGCTCCCTCTGCTACTCAGGTCGTATTTTTGATGGAAAAAACATAGAAATGATCATTCTTTCTAAATGTGATGTATACTAGGACTACAAATAAACAAAAACAGACTCCTTCTTTTGTGAAATAACGATTCATACCGCTTTATTTCTGTGTGACTAATTTTCAATCCTGATAAATTAATTCATTATGATCAATGCATCACTTAGGATATTACTGTAAAACATTGGTTCTTCTGGATTTAAATCTGTAACAAAACATGCAAATAAACGGCCACTTTTATCATGTTTGTTTTGTGATTGCGCTAGTTCCAGTGACATATTTCTGATTAGTTTTCTGATAACTTCTCTTTGTTGGTGAAATAATGGGGTTGTGTGACATTGTTCCAGAGAGGCGTGAAAAGGGCGGGTTTTAGTGAAGCGCTGCAGAGCTTCTGGCCCGACGGTGGAAACGCATCGTGATTTTGGGCTCGGTGCTACAGGTCCGAGGCTATTAGCCCCGCCTGGCCCGTTTAAAGCACTGGCTCACACTGGCCCGGCAGTGGAAAAGCGGCTAATGGAGGTGACAAGAAACTATTGTGTTTTTTTTTTTTACAATTTAATTCACAAACAGTTCATCTGAAAGCACTACTGCAGTTTCATATAATTTCTCAGGGATGATGAAAAAGAAAAAAATGGTTTCATGTTATTCAATGGGATGAAAGGAAGCATTTTATGGATTGAAGAACAAGTACATATGTGTGTAGGCAGCACTTCACAGATTCTGACTACTTCTTTTATTGAAGTCGAAAGTGAATTGCTGTTTGCAACCCATTTTAGTTCCCTCATTTGACATTGTGATGCAGGATATTCAATAAGAAAAAAGAAAATAGAGCAGGACTTTCATCCATCAAGGATTGATTGGATTGTGAAATGTAGCCCAACTGAATGTTGGTTAACATTATACAATAACTTGCATGACCCAGTTTTGTTAACTAAAACTAAACTATTAAAAATCATTTTCAGTATTTGAAATAGAGCTGAAAAAACAAACAAACAAAAAAAAAACCTTTACATTTCAAAACCCTAAAAAAAATGAAATGTTGCCTTGGCAGCTAAGTTAAATTAAAACAAAAAATATATATAGAAATTAAATTAAAACTGCAACTATAAAATATAAGCTAATTGAAAGTATTAATAAATAGATATAAAGATATAGAAATAATACTAAAATAACACTGCTGCAGCATAAGTGATGTCAAATGAAAAGCAATGTCATTGCAGAAAAAGAGCATTTTGACTAAATATTATGAAGACAAATGTTCCGTTTGACTATCCAATGAATCATTCACAATAACACATTAGTAAATGGTGACTTATATATAATAATATAGCAACTTACCTCCGGAATGCAAAGGTGTGCCACATAACAAAACAACCCCTTGGCCTTCCCTTACATTCACAGCACTTCTTGTCTGCGTTTTGAAGCTTTCCAGATCTGTAACAGATTAAACATGGAATAAAATACATTTGCATGAGGCAATTATTTTGCATGCATAATGAAAACGGCATTTCATATTATAGCAAAACGAATGGTGAAGCAACGTCGACTGTAATCGTTTAGTAGCGCTCAATATTTGAGAAAGCAAAAAGAAGGAAACAAAATCAGTGATTGAGAATAATCCAAAGCATACAGTGGGTGTCTAACAATTCAGTCTAGTGAAACACTATGAGGGTGTATGAAAAAAGGGATGCTAACATCGCCTCCACCTACCAGGAGTAAGCGGCATCATTACCAGAGATATCTTAATCTCACCCACTGAGCCAGTAGCCTCCCTGTCAATACATGTCCACACGATTCATCCTCACAAATTAACAGGAGGAGAGGAAGTTGGAAGCCGGCTCGCATACCTGGCATGATAAAAACCTTCTCCTTGTTTCGTGACAGAGAAGGCCTTCTGTAACCGTAGCCTGCTGTGCCAATTCCACACCCTTAAGCAAACAAGCCAAGAGCCAAGCTCCCCAACACAAACAATATAGAGTCAATGTGACCGATAAGACAAATTACAGAGAGGGGAAAAAACAGAAAAACAAAAGAAGCAGAAGAAAACATCAGGATTAGGGAGAGGTGGTGGAAAACAGTGGGGAAGATTAATGAGAGATTCCCCGCTGAGTCTGACCAAAAAGAAGTCCCACACAGCCGGGTCGTACTGAGCCGTGGTGGAAGTGGAAAGAGCAGGACTTGCTCGGCTCATAGTAACAGGATGAATGGATTAAGAGCCGGAGCGGCAGAGCCACGGGCGCTGATTAATGGTCTATTGTGTTAAAATCTATAAGGCTGGACTCATGTGATGGCTGTAGGCCGTGTGGTAAGCCAAACATCTTCTCAGTGAATAGCATTGCTTATAAATGGAAAACATTCATATATGAATGTGAAGGACGCAGAGTTGAGTGTTTATGGATTCATTTCCATAACTCTTATTGATTCTTTCTTCTTATGAGATGGTGGAACATTAAACTTCAAGGTCCTATTCACTAAAGGCCTGAAGCTTGGCATACAACTGGTGTTCAATTTTATAAGTGTTAATAAAAAGTAAACCAGAAATAAATAAATAAAAAAATAATTTAAAAATTAACTGTTCATGAAAATAAAAATCCTAAAAACTGAATTATTTGAAATAAAATAAAAACATCCACAAATTAATTTTTGATTTTAATATATGGTTTGTTATAAAACTTGAAATCTTTACAAACATATTAACCATTAAAAAGCCTCTAGACAGCAAAAACATTTCAATATATAACTGTTATTTGATATTGTTAATGCGTTAAGCACTACAAGCGGTGAAACTGAATAAATGAAAACTACAAAAAAGTAAATTAAAAAACCTAAATGATTAAGTGAAAACTAACAAAAAACTAAACTAAATTAAAAGGCTAATTAAAAAATAAATAAATAAAAATTACAAAATTTAAAAAACAAAAATACAAATTAATTATTAATTATTCAACTATAATAACCATGATTGCTATGGAATTGCTATGTGGTTGCTAAACTGTTCTAAGCGGTGATATACAAAAATACAAATTTAACTTGCTTTTGATCACCCCCATTACAATTTTATTTTTATATAGGGTCTGCTGGTTAAAGATCTGAATAGGCTTTGAATTCTAGGGAGCTTGTGTGAGCCATGGTTTGTCAGGTCACAAATCTGCTCTGCTGCTATTGCACCCTTGAGAAAGGTACTCATTCCAAACTCGCCCCAGGAGAGGATTACCCCAATACACAGCCACTAGAAAGCCACCATGGAATAAATCTCCCAATGACAAATTTTACAGTTAAGCATGTATTTCAAACTGGATGCAGGATGCAGTTTTCAACAGCTGTCTGAAAGATAAGAAACGCCACAATGACATATTATCGAAGCCAGCGGCATTATCATCCTATTAAAATCATAATTCCCCTTTGACTAACCAATGATCAATATAGGAAATAAATGTCAAGCAAGTCCTGTTAACCAGTACCCTGAAGTGAGATTCATTATCCCACCCATAAAGATGGTAATCTGTCTCCTAAGGGGGACGTGGGATGCTCTGTGTATTCCCATGGTTGGATCAATAGTTAGATAGCACGAGAGTGAAGAGTCTTCGCTGTCAGAGAAAAGGAGTGCATGGTCAGGCTTGCTCTCATCCCAAACAATCCTTCTCCCATCTTAAAAAAAAAAAACTGATTTGAGCTTCTGATTTCTTTGAGCATGCACAAGGACAGAGTTTTAAATCATCTGCACAGAGGCCAGGAGGCTAGATGGCTATTCTCATACTTGGCAGTTTACTTTGTGAAGCAGACAGTATGGGTATTAATATGGCGAGTCAATACGCAGCGTACAAAGATGCTGTTGAAGCTGGTGACTAATGAGAATGAGTGATGGAGTTTGAAGTCGATGAAATGGTGCTTCACCCGGTGAAATTGTCACATTTGACAGCTCGTTTGATAGCTCTTTCTTCAGCAATGCCATGTGAATACCAAATACCAAAGCTGGTGCTTTTACAATATCGCTAATATACAGCCAAACGCTCCTCCAGACAAATCGAGCCACAAACTTGGTATTGGTTGAGCTTATGTTTAAATATTTCAGTAAGACTTCTATGCTCATTAAGGCTGCATTTATTTGATCAAAATATGGTAAAAATATATATATATATATTGATTTATTGTCTTTTATATATACAGTGGCTTTGGAAAAACGCATAGAATACATAGAACACATACAGCTGACCAAACTGATAAATCAATCAATTGACCACATTGATAAATTGACCAAAAACCCTAATTTTAACAAAAAAAAAAAGTGCTTTCACATAACTTACATGCAAACTGTAGTGTGACTCTCTGGCTGAGAATGGTTCCCCGGGTGTTGGAGGCAGTGCATTGGTAGACACCGCTGTCTTGGTCCCGATCCAGGTCGGTAATGATCAGGTTACCCCCAGACAGGCGACGCCTCTCGTCACCACGAAGATCAATGAGCGTTCCGTTTAGAGACCATCTGGAGAGACGCAAACACAATCAGGAGTGTGGTCTCCAGAGAAGCTAACTCACCAATATTCATCACATGCATCGATCTGATGAAGCCTGCTTCATTATACAGCCAGATTCAGCATGAAACAAAGCTCATTGCTGACATTTGTTTTCCTTCTTTGTTCTTCTGCAGTACAATCTGACTAATAACTGATGAAAGCAAGCAAAACAGTGCTGAAGAATAAGAAATATCTAATTATTTATTGACCTTGAAGATGTGCAATGTTTAGTCGTGAGTAGGTTGGTTTTATTTTCCAATAAAATTGCTAAGAAAAACTATGAAAGGTTTGTTATTTTTCAGTGTGATTTCAATTATTTAGCTACACTTATATGTGGAATATAAAAAGATTCAACATTGAGTGTGAAGAAATAGAGCAAATTAAACACAGCAACTAAAACTGCTTGACAAAAAAAAAAAATGCTGCTTTTTTTTATTATTTCATTTTACACACAAAATGTTTGAACTTAACATTAAACCAATGTGGCATCTGCAAACAAACAATGCAAGAACTGTCCTCAGAAGTTTTCTTTATAATTTTCTGTTCTTTTTGAAGTATTTGACTATTTTATCTCAAGTTTAAGAGTAACCACATGCGAAGTTCATCATATTCACTATGGATGTGCTCCAACAACATTCAGCAATTAGAAAACATATACTATAATATACATATACCAAATACTATTTATGTTAATTTTGAAAAGTGAAGAAAAAAGTGTTCTTGTGCTGTCTTTCTTTAAAATAAATGGCAATTGGTTTAATATTTTGTTGTGTAATGCAATAACATTCCTCCTAATTTGCGGGTTTATTATTCTTGCTGATGCCATTACATAGTAGGAAAATCATATTATAAAAGTGGAATGTTTTCCATCAGAAAACCAGATTAATTAATAACTGTAATCACTGTATGCCAACTTCTGTAACAGCGAAAAATGTATCAGCTCAGACCTTTTCAAATCATTAGATATCTAGCACTCTACTATTCAGAACTGACCTTAAAAATCATCCATAGATGCATCTGAGAGTCAAAACTTGGCAGAAAACCTTGGGAATGATGGAAACAATGAGGAAATAAAGGTGTTGGCAGGGTCTACATTTTTCCACTGGTGTGAAAAACTAATGAGTGTGGTGGACAATGTGGTTTTAAAAAGTAACCGGAGACTCTAGTCTCTCCCAAATCTGACAGACAACAAAGTGTAGTTCTACTGCAGCCCTCCGAAGCCCATTTCTGCTGCATTATTTATTGATCTCAGTGTGGCAGTCGAGTTAATCTGACTCCTTTAGTCATCATTTGTGAGTCTAATATCATAGCCACTGTATTTGATATCATTTACTGTGACATTCGGCCTCCAGGCTTACACAGTTGATTACTGCGAGGCAGTTTGTTGTAAATACAGACAATATTTGTGTTCTCACAAAGTAGTCAAGTATAATATTATAGCATCAAACTAATCTAGATTCGTAATACACTTTCAGTTTTTGTGATAAATCAACAAAGCTTATGCATCCCACATAAAGTGGGGCCCTCTGTATAAAATGAATGAAATAACCAGTATATTATCCTGAAAGGATCTAATATCATCTGTGTTGGTACATACACGCCTGCACAAAATAATGTTGTCATCTGTTTCTTAGTGTAGGCAACTCAAATCAGAACATCCACAGACCACCTAAACACAACAATAGTTCCTCTAATTTTTATGCAAACTGAATATTTGAGATTGCAAACTTAATAAATATGGTTACTATAACACCTTATATAAGTTCATATAAATATTTCTGTGGTTAAGATGCATGATGCTATAAGACACTTGTCTTTTGTCACTTGAGAAGCCAATGCAAATATATGGAAGAACCCTACAAGAGTAGCACCTGAAAAACACTGTATGCAATAATATTAACATTTAGAGAGGATTATAATATATTTGCATGTGTTAATATGCATATTTTGCTCTCTAAGTGGTATAGTCCTAAATCTGTTTCATTGCCTCAGCTAGACTGCTTGTTTGAAAATGTATTTATTTTTTTCAGTTTAGACCAGAGGATTGAATATATCACAGCACTCAGAGGCAAGCTGCTTCTGATGGATCAATAGCCTTAGAATAATATGGAAATAGGAAATATTGATTTCTAGCACGTGTTGAGATGCTGTATGAGTATTCAGGGGGAAATTATTTCATGCTAATGAAAATATCATGCCCTCTTCCACCCACTCTTCCCCCCTTCTCTTCATGTTAAGTGAATGTCATACAATTTTTTTTTTTTTTTTTTTCTTTCAAATGTGATACTCATTTTATTAATTACAGGCTGAAAAAAATAATGTTGGGAAAAATACATAGTGCATGTTTACTACGAAACAAAATATTTGCAGTGTAACAGAAGTAGCGGCAGATCTTTTTTCCCCATATTGTAACTTGCATCCAAGTGAAATGGTTTATTGAAAGAAAAAAAAAAAGTATGGCAGGGACTTGGTTCAATCCATCAGTTGTTGCCTGGATAACTTCAGCACATGTCACCAGAGAGAAGTCTGTCGTTTCACTGGTTGATCGAATTATGACATTTTGATTATAAGTTAATTTTTATGTGCATATGCATGGATGTATCATTCACAATAAGATCAATAACATGCATTTAGAAAATACAACAGCTTGATACTGGGGCAGTACCCTCCCCTCAAAAGTACCCTTATATCTACCTGTATAGGGTACATATTAGTTCCTTTTGACAGTGCTGAACTAGCACATTGTGTCTAAGTTTATTTTACAAGATTCAAAAGACTTTAACATCATACACTCTAAATCTCAAAGATTATTCATTGATTTGCCATGGATACTCTTTTTGTATTGAGTCCTATTTGAAATCATACAGAACAGCAATGGTCACAATCACAGTGGTAGGTTAAGGTAATAAAATTCACATATCCTGACGGTAATTGCTGCATGAATGATAGTTTTTAAAGGCTAGACAACGAATTACAAACAATCCAGTCTCCAAGGAGCCCCTTAACAAGAATCAAAAAGGCTTAGAAGTGACAGGGAGCCAAAGTATTTTCAGATAATGAGTAGAGGGCCTAGATCCTCCAGTGCTTTTCTATCTATGACAAAAAGTTCTCTGAAAAGTTTAATGGACAATTATGCTGCCCCCGCACACCGAACTGTCCAAGCCTCCATCAGTATCATTGACATTATGCTATTATTACTGTCATGATTAACGTCTCCATCATCATAATCTTTATTATAATCTCTATGTTACTTCAGACTACATTAACAAACTGCTAAGGCACAAAGCCTACACCTGCTCACTAGAGAAATATGAGAAAAGTGGACATGGAAAGTGCAAAAAATAAAAATAGTGATGTACAAAACAGTCAGCTCCAATTATCTTTCCAAAAGAATGCTCCGCAGTGCTTCGTACAACCGAGAAAGCAACCTGCGTTCAACAAAGATCACGCTGGAGCCGAGTTAATGAGGGCCGACACAAGAGCACCTCTGACTTTCTCTGTGTAATCTCTGCATTTTAACCAGCTCTCCTTCACATTCTCGTCTCTGATGACTGCCCGCTCCACGGACCAGGGTTCAAATCCTTACAATCTCGAAAGCATGCTAGGCAGGTTGAAAATCCTGTCAGGTTAAATGTAGGTTGGGAAAACAGATTCTGAGTTTTTTCAAAGGATTTAAAACAGCATCGCAGGGAGACCTAAAGTGAGTGAAACAGAACTTCTTTGGCATTAACAATGCCAAGGCGATGCGTTTGATTCTCCAGGAAAGCATAAACTGATAAAAATGCATACCATGTGTGCAAATTGTTAAAATGAATGTAAAAGAAGTTTACTTAGATGAACAACAGAGCAACGCTTTGTTGCTCTTTCACAATGAGGCACTCTCCAAAACCTTCACTCTCTGTTCTTCTCAGGTGGAATGAGCTGCAAACCTGCACTGTTGAGACCTAATTCAAGAACATATCTCTTCAGCAAGCACTTAAACAAATGCATTTGCACACTCACACACAAAGTTTATTCTTTGCATTCTCCCTTGCTTCCTAATCTAGTTGTCAAATAAACTTGCCATTGTACATTACGAATATTGTTGGCTCCTTGACGAATTGCGTTTGTTCCTCTTTTGTAAGTCGCTTTGGATAAAGGCGTCTGCTAAATGCATAAATGTATAATGCAAGTTCTTGCTCTAAGAGTGTTTTGCGACCACAAGAGCCCACAAATGATTGTTGATAAGAGCTGTCCTGTGGCCTCAAATTCCTTCAAAGCCTACCTTATCTGTCCCTGTAGACCCACACTACCACATTAATACAACTTTGCTTTTACTGGACCAAAAAACAAACCACAGATTACTAGAGAGTTGCTAGGGTCAGGGTTGTTACTGCTCTGTGTTTTTTTTTTTTTTTTTCTGTGTAATGTCAGCATGCTGAAAATTGTTCGCTCTGTGCTTTTACATGTTAAAGGGGTCATATGATGCAATTTCAAGTTTTCCTTTCTCTTTGGAGTATTACAAGCTGTTTGTGCTTAGATAAGATCCCTGAAGTTGCAAAGATATTCTTTATAAAAGTTAAGACTCGACCACGCCTCCCTAAAATGGCTCATTCAAACATGCCCCCACATGTCTACATCACGGTGTGGGGAGATTTGGAAAACACCGCCCAAACAAATATTAGAGTGTGTGCAGCACATTTTACGGAGGACTATTGCCTGAACCTGGGAGTAGCCTGCCAGCTATGCTCAAAGACTCTTTCTATAAAGTGGGGCAATTCCAAATTTGCAAGGACAGTCTGGTGCTTCTGACTCACAGTCTGTAAGTATGTTTTCATATTTAAAGAATTTGCCACTGTCTATTCAAACGCAAGTTTTGAGCTGTTTAGAGCAGTGCTTGTTTGTTGTTTCTCTGATCACAAATGCAGACATGGTAATGTTTATGCGGCGCGATACAACGCCAAAAAGACAGTATAAGTCGTTATTATCAGTAATTATGTCCCCACTGGATGCAACAAATGCCTAGTTTGTAATGGGTTTTATCGTTTTTGTGTCGTTGCGCAGGGGCACGGCATCACAATATGGTAAGGGCCGTAACATTTCCGTCTCACGCTTGAGGTATTCGGCCAATCACATATAGCTGGCCAATCAGAGCACGCCTCACTTCTCAGAACGATGAGCTTTGTAAAAATTGTCACGGTTCAGAAAGGCGGGGCATAGAGGTGCAACAATAATGTACAGTACAAAACGCAGACCAATTATTTAATCGGGGCGAAAGAAGCCTTGTTATGTGCGAGTGTCACATGAAGCACATCAGCATGTTCTGTAGATGTGTTAAATATAATTGCGTAAGCGAGGTTCTGGACAACACAACACAGGCCACTAAACCTGTGTGACACATTTGAACTCTATTGAGAATTTTCTACTTTAAAAGCACTATTGGGGAAGTCAAACAACTCTGCTAAACACCTCAAACAGCTAGACAACCTCAGCAAACAGCGCTGACAAAACAAGTGGAGAAACACCAACAGAAATTAAGGCTTTTCAAACTACACATCAACACCCTTACAGCAGTTTATCATGGTTTAACTTTAGTAACAGAAGCAGTGCTATTTTCACAGAAATGTCTGAAGGAGGACGTCTACTTAATTTTCATTACAACTGTGATTCTCTGATATTTAGGTGAAAAAAAAAGATACTTCAGATACTTCAAGAAATTAAATTATCACAGGCCTGATTAATGGAAAACAAATCAGCTAAGGAAAACAAATATATATATATATATATATATATATACACACAGTATATACAATAACATTGTTACAAACATTTCTATTTCAAGTGAATTTTGTTCTTTTTTTTCATCAAAACAATCCTGAAAAAAAAAATAAATAAAAAATAATTTAGCACCAAATCAGCATATTAAATTTATTTCCGAAGGATCAAGTCTAGAGTAATGGCTGCTGAAAATTCCACTTTGCCAATACAGGAATACATTTTAATATATTAAAATAGAAAACAGTTATTTTAAATTGTAATAATAGTTCAAAATGTTACTATTTTTGATCAAATAAATGCAGCATTACTGAGCATAAAATACTTCTTTCAAAAACATAAAAAATCGTACTAAGCTTTTGCATGGTAGTGAATATATGTGAATAATTTAATGTTATAAATTGTTTATTCTTTCTAAATAAATATGTAAGCAAAATAAATGTATTGATTTATATAATCATATGAATGTAATAAAATACAGCAACTCCGTATTTCTTTAAAAAGCTTTTTTTTTGAGAGAGAAAAGCAGAAGCCAGCCAACTGCTCTTCTCTGACTCAGCTCTGAGTTACTTTTCTATGGAATCTGAAACCAAGATGCAAAATAGCCTGGCGCGTTGTGTTCTCAAAGTTCACATCGGCCCCTGCAGACACTGAAATACCACCAGACTCTGCTGGAACACTGACAATTTCTCTTGACAAAGAAAGTAACTGGATGTTCTTTGGAGACTCTTCCTCCTCTTACTGTTTTGCAGTAGAACTGGCCACCCTTCAGTCAACACTGGTTGGCACAACAGACTCAAAATGAATGCTGGGGTGGACCGAACCTTTCGGGTGCCTTTTGACCAGATTGGCTCTTATAAGACCAGCCTTGAAGAATTTACTGTCAGCGATAACTTAGCAAATGTCTCTTTTTCAGCTCAAGAAATTATCTTTAGAGTGTCACTGATCTTATCAGTGTCTGGATGTATTGTTGTAAAGTTCACTGAATGATAGGTATAGGTTTTATCCACACCCAAAGAGAAAATGTCCCCAGAATCCTGAGATAAAATCTATGGTGGTCTTCAAACCAAGACAATACACAGCTGGTGCCAGTGTTGAGGAAACTACTCTGAAACTGTAGCATGCTATAGTAAACTATAGTAATACTGTTCTTTAAACAAAACAAAAAAAAAAGAAAAAAATGTAAATTACTGAAAAACTATATATTTTAAATCTATTTTCATAAAACATGCTAAAATGAATTAGGAATTAAACAGAATATTTAAAATCTGTGGAGAAAATCTGTGAATTTTTGGTTCATATTACATGAACTGTATATATAAGAGAAATGAACCATTAACTGGATTTGCAATCAGAAAATTTTCCATCAGTTACTCATTACACTGTTTCTCATTGGAAAAAAGTAGTTTGTTACCAGAAAGCATGTTATTTAACTGAACTACTGTCATGCTACTGACAAACGGAGTTAGAAGCATCACTTTTTGTTGTTGCTAAACTGTGACCTCCCTTTAACCGTGCAAAAAGGAAATGGCTAAAAATACGGAATGTTTAAAAGCAATCACACAGCCAGTTGGTTTGGGAACATGATTTTCATGACAATCCAAAACCAAATATACCTAATATCTGTGAGAAAGGAATTAAAGAATTAAAGGAAGTGCAGTGTATTTCAGAGTGACAAAACTGAAAATGACTATTTAGCATGTTGTTGAATATATGCATAAGCCACTTCATTTCCTTTCCACCAGAGTTTATTTATGGTTACAAATCTGCATAAATAACCAAGCGCTGGGTCGAAAGTCAAACTTATTCGACCTTGAAGACTATCGTTGTGCATAAGTAAAGGTAGTATCATGACTTCAACTGTCACTGTGCTCTTCTTCTTCCTGTATATTGATACTCTCGTAATGTTGAGTTAAATCTGTGTTTTCCACAAAGATGCACTAAAGGGAAATGTAAGTGTTTAAATCGAATGTCACTCACAAGGTTATTACTTCCCTCCCTTGTGCTTGCCTGAGCATTTACATGATGCTGACCCAAGCTACGAAACACAATATACCACAGAGCTGGAGCACGCTGCTATTTTCAGAGCAGACGCCTCACCAGGGAATATGCGGGACAGTATCTTAGAATCTCTTGCACAAATTAGTCATTTAGACCCCTCCCATTTTCAAAGCCAATTTCCGTCCTTACAGTAGCATGCATTACCCTCTCAGAAAGCTAATTCCTAAAGCTCTTGCTGAGATGTGTACACACCAAAGAAGTAATGAATCTTGAACATATCTCTCCGTAAGTAGGCTAAATTGCTGTTTTTTAAAAAAAATGTCTTTAGTAAAGCAGTTGACGCACATTTAAAATTGACACTGGTGAAATTCTGGAAAGCAAATGGAAAATGGGTCACAACAGGATGCCACTGGGATAGGCTGTTAGAAATACAGTAGTTTACTGGATTTATGCAACGGCAAACACGAAGGACAAATTAATTGCCTCTCACCTCGAAAATCAATAGCAATCAGTGCCATTACTTTTCAAACTGATCCTTATGGGAATAAGCTGCCAATTTTCCTTAACCAACCGCTTAAATGGTTTGTAATAGCAATGAAAGAATGCATAAATTGCTAGCATAGAACACTAGATTGGGCTCATACCTGTACTGAGGGGAAGGGACTCCCGATGCCTCACAAGCTAAAGCAGCCTCCTGCTCAGGAGAGTGGATGGGCAGTATCAGATCTTTGGGTTCCTTTCTCCAGCTTGGACCAAGAAAATTTGTGTCTTCTGCATGTGCTGATGAGACTGAGACAAAAAAAAAATCCATTTGTTGTACATTTAATAAAAATACAGTTCAATCATCTCAGAGTGAATGATTTAAACTAGCATTTACTGGCATGGGGAACGTAGCGTACAAAAGCTTAATTTTGGTGTACGAGACATGCTTCGTTGCTGCTGCTGCAGAGCAAATACAAGAATTAGTTTAGCTTAGTCAAAATAACAAACAAAAAAAGAGGACAGCCTATTGCAAGAAATGGTAAGACCCCACAGCAGATCTCTACAGGTGGTGCTGGGGAGGAGGAAGGAAGGACAGAAGTTTTCATAATCATGCTGCAGGGTGGCTTCAGGTAAGGTACATATGGTTACGTGGATTATGAAGTATACTTCTGATTGGCTAATGCTCCAGTATTGAAGGATATACATACATACACACACACATTTATACTGTGCATGCTTTGACAGCTGCTTTTATTTGATACTAAAAATATCCGGGACTACAGAAAAATACCATTATTCACATATCTTTCACACCTCCCTACACTTCTACATTTTTCTATAAGTGTGCTTCAGAAGACATCACGCCCCCATTGTCAGAATATTATGTAATATATCTAAATAGATTACCTCCAGCCATTATTTTTCTTTATTAATTGATATTATACAGAGATACACCGTGCAGCCATATTTACAATAGAATTCTGCAAACTCATAGAAACACAATACAACAGGAAAATAAACTCCAGTGTCAGCTGCTGTTGTGGTAATATCAACAGAAGAAAGATTGTGTGTATCATTTCTGAAATTACACACCATAACTATAGGATATTTGATGCATGTGTCGGTTATAATTGTTCTGTGTTTCAGTTTCATAAATACAAGATGAAAAGAAAATGATTTAGTCTGTATCTCTCTTCACAATAGCATCTGCACTCTCATTAATCAAACCTTCTGTTGTAAATACTGCCACCAACGAACAAAAATAAGTTTCCTCTGAGTTGCATTTGTAATCCACTGCTTCCAGAGAGGCTGGAAGAGGCAGCGGTTTCTAGATACAGACAAGCCTCCATCCCAGGAATCCTGATAATCATCTTTGACAAACACAGGTATTGGGCCACAATCTCACTGCAGCCTTGGGGAAACCAAATATAAATGGATATAAAAGGACTGGGTAAAAAAAAAAAAAAAAAAAGAAGATATATTATATGTACACTACCATTCAAAAGTTTGAGGTCAGTTTTTGCTTTTTGACAGAAATTCTGAACATTCCACCACAGGAATAAATTACATTTTAAAATACATTAACCTAAGTTTTTTGTTGTTGTTGTTGTTTTACTGTATATTGATCAAATAAATACAGCACTAATGAACTTTCCCACAATAATTTTGAAGAGGCTTTCAAGGACATAAAAATCTATGACTCTTGAAACTTTTGAATGACTGTGTATATACTGTATAAAGAAAAGTAAGTTGGGGTTCAAAATTAGGGTTGTTTTATTTTATTTATTTCATTAAAAAAAAATTTTCACATGAGTGGGTGCTTTCCTGTTGAAGTTTATTACTTCAAAAACTGAGCCCAAAAAGGCATTGCTTTCTCAATATCATATAGTTATTTCTTTTCATGAAATATGAAGTTCAATGAAATTCAAAACAACAATATATTCAACATGAATGCATGTATAAACTTATCTGACTTCAGCGTCGCCTGAAACCTCCTCCAAGGACTGAATGAATCCAAGGCATTCATAATGAAGATCATAATGAAATTCTTCCTTTTATGACAGTCCGTTACACATATACATTCAGCACAAAATAAAAACAGAATGAAAAAAAACAAAAAAACATTCAGTTTGAAAAACAGCAGGACAATCATTTACCTGCGAGGCAGCCAATGATTGATAGCACCACAAGTCGTTTCCATAGTAACGTCATCTTTAGTTGCCAAGGGCAAGTATGACTCTCATCCAATTGCTTGTGAATGGAATGATTTCTCCCTTGAATGTGAGCCGTATAATCTGTGGGGGAAAGTAATTACAGAAATAATTAAAATAAGACATTCTGAGTCAAATATGACAGATGGTCTGCCTTTATAGACAGATCTGAGAGATTACACCTCTGTTGAAGTGATCACCTCGACCGTGGGGACAAATACTGGTGAAATGTTGTTGGATCAAAGAGAAAGTTAACAACTGAGATGTTTTCAATGTGACGGCGACTAAAATATTAAAGCACTGCAAACAAAAGCCCTGGGAGACTGGAGTTAAAATGTGCAGAAAATCAATGCAATGATGTTTTGAGTGTGAATGACAGATGGGAGCGACGCTTCGATGGAAGAATAAAACAAGAAAGCAGACAGTTAGAAACCCCCAACTGTTAACTCTGTACAAAATATTCATTGCACATTTAAAGAGAGTAGCAACAGCTTTTGTTCTGAAGCTTGATGCGGTCTAAATTATGCATTATTATTCGTGATAGCAAAGAAACAAACAGAAACCTGCAACATCAGAGAAATCAGGGGGCTGGAATTTGTTGACCTCAAAAGCTACTTTCTCTTGACTATTAATAGGAGCTAGAAGCCAACCTAAATACTGTTAGCCGCTTTCACTAGCACATAGCATTCCACCCACATATACAGGCAAAATGACATCTTCTGAGGCCCTGCGTAGGGTTGAATCTGACAGAATAATTCGCAATGACTTCTCAGAGGACCTTTCATTTTGATTACCAGAAATGCAGCCATTTACGTATGAGGTTTATGCATATCTCAATTACAGTGTGATGCCATCTTGCAGAAAATATCCTTGCATTCAAAAGCAGATGGAGTGCAACCAAATGGAATAAAAAGCAGTGGTCTCGTGATGTGTGTTTCAAAGTTTAATTACTTTAAACTTAACACCATCTTAAAAAGTGCTGGGTATAGTAACTGATTACATGTAATCTGGATTACGTAATAAAATTCCAAAAATTAAGTACTTGTAAATGGATTAAATAACATTTTACTCATAATCAAACTACTTTTTTTGTCAGCTGAACCTCGTTCACCTAATATATTTACTTGAAGAACCCCCTGAGATTTTAAGGTAATAAGTTAATAATTAAGTATCATATTTGCATGCTCATGGTTATCTGACATTGGTTAAAGGTTACATGACATGCTGGTAAAGAAATAAAATAACCCTTGCAGTTTGTGTTTGGGAAACCTTGACGTAATGTAACGTTTAATGCACTTTATGTTGTTAATAACAAATGGAACATATTTTCTTTTTCCTTCCATATTGTGACGGATCGGTGGCCCTCCCCCTCATCATCATCACCACCCCGTCCCTTATTCGCCGCCCTTCACCAGGCTCCCGACTGGAGTGGGTGGATGAGAGGAGGGGCGTGGGATCAACGCGGGCTGGCGGCGTGTGATGAGGCACAGCTGGACTGAATGAAGCCTCATCACCGCCGCCGTTAAATGCCGAGCGCGCCTCTCCTCGAGAGACCGGTCTTTTCCCCCGTGCATGCACGCTGGTGTCCTCGTGGGTCCAGGAAGGGTGCGTAGAGGGACGTCGCGCCACCGGAGATGTGAGCTGCAGAACCCGCGGTCAGGGAGAAAGCCGCACCCGTATTACGGCCGTCGGGCCAGGATGCCGGGCCGTTCGAGGAAGAAGAGGAAGAGCCGCCGCTCAGAAGAAGCCTTCTTCTTCCCCCTGGACACTTTCTTTTATCATTTTTGTTTAATAAAAGCCTCTCCGAGGCCTGACGCCACACCCACTGTGTCTGTCGTTGGCTCCTCCCGTCACAATATTTATATCAATTATATCAAAGATTATCCTAGATAACAGACGAGTGATAGAGGAGTTAGGTCAAATGTAATCTAAAAGTAATCAAAAAGTAGTCTGGTTATATTACCTAAAATGTGTAATGTAACGGATTGTGTTACTAACTACAATTTTTGTTGTTTAATTTGGAATCAGTAATGGACTACAATTTGTATAAGTAATCTACCCAGCTCTGGTCTTAAAAAAAAAAAGTAGCATCCAAGACACACAATGCAATGTGTGGAAAAATCAATAATTCAAAACAGTTTTCAGATTGTAGAGAATAAAATACTTAAAGTGTAATAAAGCTCAAAATGTCTAATCAGTGCAATAGAATTATATTCAAAAAAACAAAAATTATTATATACGATCAATCTAGATTAATTATATTAATTAATTGTTGAAAAGCCCAAATAATTTGATTTAAATGTTTAATTAACTGGCATCCCAAACTTTTGTTAATGTTGTACAGTCACAGGTAACATACTGTGACTTTAAGGTATATTTTTTAATTTATTTCACTTATTGTTCACTAAAATATATAGCAATGCTTCATATGTTCTTCTTTTATATGCCATCATATGGGTTTCTGGATGAAAAAGCTACATTTACTTTATTTTATACTATAATAAAAGTTATCTTGACAGATTGGCATGCACTTTGGGAATTTTTATAGCATTTCACAAGGGACTGACTCCTGTGAGTATTGGAGATTTTCCTTTACTCGCTTTATTTTGCTTTGAAAATCCCTAACTGTCATAGTTCCAGCTCTATGGCCTGAGGCCATATGATTTTTTTTTTCTACAGAACCTGTAGCTTTCCTGTAGCTCAAATAGTAGAGCATGGCGCTAGCAACGCCAAGATCATGGGTTCGATTCCCAGGGAAAGCAAGAGCTGATAAAATGTAAAAACTGTAACTTGAATGCAATGTAAGTCGCTTTGGATAAAAGCGTCTGCTAAATGCATAAATCAAAATCAAATCAAATCAGAACCAGTTAGTCAGTCTTTATTTAACACCCTGAGATTTATAACCATTTGTGTACACTCTTTTCACAGTTCTTTTTCATAAAGCTTACTCATTTCTTCTGTACTGGCCCTTTAAATCAATAAAGGCATGAAGGCTTAGAGAAAGGGTAATCTGCTATCGTGTCATTATAATTGCATAATCTTCACAGAAGCCCCTTGTTTAATGCTGTATCCTAGTGGGACTAGGATATAGCATAACTGCTGGGTGTCTGTCGTAATTGCAGGGACAGGGGGTCTCTGGGTGGATTTGACTGGCGTCTTTTAAGTTTGGGGGGACATTATGCCGCAGGAAACTCTGTCAGATTGGATTACACAGCTCAGCTTTTGACTCAGGACAAGTGGGGAGAGGAACTGTAGCTACAGTCCTCCAATGAAAAACATTACAGTTGTTATTGTTTCTCATTATGACATCTGCATGTAACCTGCATGCAACCCAAACAAAAAAGCATGCTAACAGGCAAGGCGACAAAATAAAGGACAACTCACGCCCTACAGCAAGAGTTTCGAGAGCAGATTTCTGTTGGAAAAAGAAAATGCAAGTTAACAAACTGGATGTATATTTCAAATTGTGTGCATGTCTCATCCAGCAGCACACGAGATAGGGCATGAATTGCAGTTACAACCAATCTCTCATGAGTCTTCCAAAAAACTGAGCTGTGGTGTCATTTTCCACCAGCTTCCACCAACCATCTTATTAGGCAAAATGATGAGCATTCGACTAGCTACTGTAATGAGGCAGCATCACCTCTGCAACAGTGCTATGCAATAAAAGCCATTGCATGATTCTGATGCACCAGTAAATGAGATCACTACTTGGTTAGCATGAACATTTGGAATATAATTGATATAAGAAGTGGTTAAAGATGTCTGTTTTGCAATTCAGGCTGATTTCATTCGTGTCAAGATCTGAGAACTAGACCAGCATGCGCAACGGTCTACATGTGATTACAAACGGATAATACATTGTATTACAGAGATAGTCAGCATGGGAAGCGCTGATGAACATGCCAAGCAATGTAACTCTCATGATTATGCTGCATGATATGCCAGCAATCCACTGGTAGATGAGAAAAACTACATATTGAGCCAATCAGTAAATCTCCCACTTGAAGCTAAAATAGATTCCACAATAGATATTGATTTTATGGTTAAAATAAATCCCACATATCAATTTGATTCTAACATTATTAGGCAATTCTGTTAAGTAAGATGTGTTCCTGGATCAAAATCCTAGTTTTGGAATAATATTTTATAAACCAGATGTTTTTTTATTTTATTTTAATCAATCAAATTTCAGGGTTAGGTTTAGGCTAGTGGTTCTTAGGTAGGTTGCAACTTAAAAATAGGGTCATGAAAACAATGTTTTTTGACATAAATTCTGTCCAAAAACTATTGTTGATTGATGAAGGCAAACTCGTCTCTTGACAAACTGAGGTTCTGGAGAGAAGGGCCCCTGAAACCATCCCCGTCATGCTTTTGAGCAAGCCACTTAACCCCAGGTTATTCCATGGGGATCGTCCCTTTAATAAGTATACCTCGTTGGAAAGAAGTGTCAGCTAAATTACTTCTTACACTAAAGCTCTGAACCTGAGCATTACGTGTACTTTTAGACTATAATTACTGTAGATCAACTGCTTGGTGGTACTTCGACTGACATTAAACATTTGGTGTGGGAGCTAGATTCATACTCCAGCTATAAATCATCAGTTCTTGTAACAATGTGGTGATGTTGACTATATATATTGTGTTTTAGACAGTGAGAATAAATCATGTCCCATGCCTGACTATCAAACCTTAGCAATTCAATGGAGGAAAGAGTACTGTGATGGTGTCTACTGCAGCCACTGCTGTTATTGTTAACTAAAACTATTAAAAATAGTTTCCATTAAATTAAATAATAGCACAAAACAAAATAGAATAAAATAAATAAAATGTTGTAGCCTGAGTGCAAATGACCAACAATGAATGAATACAGAGGTGAGCACAACTAGAGCAGAATCCTTGAACAGCGGTACACACAATTTAACCGTGCTTATCCAGCACAGCATTTAGATGCGTAGACCAACATAGAAACATATTTCCTCTTTTGGTGATAAAATTGAAAGGTGCGTTCTATAGAAGTGTCATGGGGCAGCAAGAGAAAGTCCACAACAGTAAGATGGCAGCCAGCGATTTGTCCCACAACCCAATAAAAAAAAAAATGGTAGGTATGGTAGGTAAAGATAAATTGTGCATTCCTAAAAAAAATTTTTAAAAAGTGGTCCAAATAACTTTTGTGCTATATTACACGTTTCAAAGTAGCTTTAAAAGATCTTCAAGAAATAGTTTGATCTGGTTAACAAAATCAGTCTGAAAGATTTCTTCAGAGACAGTGATTGATTTGGTTGCAATTTTGAACAGTTCAGTGGAGGGGAAGATTATTAGTGAAAAATTACTTAATTGACTTGACGTCAGCAGACTTGGAATATAGCATCACATGGACCACAAGTAAGTTCTACAAAATTAATTTGTTTTAGTTCCAAAGAAGTAAGAAAGTCATACGGGTTTAGAACAATACAATGACAACTTTCATCTTGGGGTGAAGTATTCCTTTAGGCCTCAGCCAGAGATTTAAAAAAGATAAAGAAATTGCACTTAGATAACGAGAGAGAAAAAAGTTTGTGATCCGGACTGCAGAAAGCAAATTTGAGAGATGGATATTAAGAAAGGCAGAATATGGGAAAAAACTCACCGTTATATAAACTAACATTACTTTCATCTCTAATGAATTCCTCCCGCATGTTCAAATTTATCTTTAGTCTCTCTTTAAATAAACTTTATACGCCACAATGAGAGGAATAAATAGTCTCAGAGGAAGCCAAGCTGTGCTGTGGTGTGGTTCGACTGAATTCTGCACACTGCTGTTTCCCAGTGTTCTCACCTCTAATTTGGCTG
Source organism: Onychostoma macrolepis (assembly GCF_012432095.1). Taxonomy (NCBI): domain Eukaryota; kingdom Metazoa; phylum Chordata; class Actinopteri; order Cypriniformes; family Cyprinidae; genus Onychostoma; species Onychostoma macrolepis. Next base: position 25,979,106 of record NC_081160.1, read on the forward strand.
TGCTTGTTAGCAACAAAATGAGATGAGCCATGCATCCCAGATGCATCCATAAATAAACATGAACACACGAGAGAAGGATCTCATTCCTATTTGAATAGAAGATGTGGTGCGGATAGAGAGCCGAATGTGTATTTTCTCCTGTGTGTCCTTCCTCTCTCTGTGTCTCACTCCTGCAATACATAATGGCACTAAAGTTCCCGAAGCTTAGTCACACCTTTGTGAGATTATAAACCAGGCCATAGAGGCAGTGTTGGCTGATCTATGGAGAGGATGATAGTTTATTGATCCACATAACACTTGTTTGAGGGGGTTTACTTCAAAAGAAACTAACCCAGGACGGATCATAAAAGTATTACATGACAGTGTGGTTTTACTCTCTTACTGACAACTGTAGTGTTCTCAAATGTTTCAACAAATTAATTTCCATTCTTTTTCCAGTCATTCCTTATTACTTTGTGGAATTAGATTAAACAATTATTCTCTCCCTCAACTAATTGATGTTTCAAGCTGACAAGTTATATTCTACACAACCATTTACAAAAGAGCAATATCTATCCGTTTAAATATTTAGAATAGAGCAAAACCAGAAAAATCACTTTTCCAGGCCTGCACAGCACAATTCCATTAAATTTCTCTCCATGGGATTCAATATGCGCCATCCATACTGTGAGGGATGCATTGATAAGACAATTTTGTTACGGATGACTTGAATCAGAACAAATGGAGATGCTGAAAACCTATAGGTAGCACCTGCCAGTTTTTACCCCTTATACATCATATCTTGAGTCTGAGGAAATACAAGGTTATCTGCAAGATAAGAGTAATGTTTGTGCCCCATGTGATATCCTGCCCTAAATGACTGAGATCAGTGCAGTTCACATAATAAGTCACACATGTGCTGCTACTGCAATAGCATATGGCTCTGTCAGAGTTCACATAATATAATTTAAAAAGTTGAAAAATATAAAATGGCCACAAAATGTGCTTTTTTTTTCACATGCTATATCCAAATGAAAGTTATTGTTACTTGTGGTTAAACTGTATTCGTTTAACAACAGCTGATTATATTATTTTCACTGTTGTTGATAAAATGTCATTGGTCAAGGAACATACTGGTAAAATATCATGCCAACATGGCGGATGTAGGCTACTATATCGGGGAGTATCACTACTACACACCTGCATATCTGATCGCCCATCATCAATCCAGAAGTCCTCTAATGAATTAAGTACACACTGCACTTTAAAAGTACGAGATTTGTGGCGCAGAGTTTTTCTACAGTACTATTTAACCGCTACTCTACAGCGCAACCAGTTTAGTCTGATTCTCGAAGAATTACGATTCATGTTGAGTGAATAAAAAACTTCGTGTAGTGTAACCTACGACTCTCTAATGAATTACTCTCTTGTGATCCTGTTCTTTTTAGTGAATGCAAAACATACAGATCTATGAGTGTAGTCCGATTCCAGAAATGCATTTTTGTGATCCGATTCAACGAGCACGACATGGTCCAATTCTCGAACCAATTACTCTTAAGATCTGAATCTTTTTTTTGGTGAATCTTATGGATTTGTCGTGATGTTATATGAATAGTTTGCTTACAAAAACTCAAGTTATTAATTTTGTATTCTTCACATGAAACGAACTATGTTGTTACATTTAAATCTCGTAGGCTACGTGAGACAGGTTTTGTTGATACATATGAAAGATAGAGTTCTGTTCTAATTAGTGGTGTCATATGAATCATGAATGACTGAATGAATTTAATCACCACATTTTTGTTTGATATTTGACACTCAGAAAAGTCTACGTGAAAAGTCTATGCCCGTTTAAACACACACACACACACACACATATATATATATATATATATATATATATATATATATTTGCTATCTATCTGTCCTTTGAAATCTCAAATTATCCCACAGAGCCCACATACTGCAGAGTAGCCCAATGCTTTAAGAATTACATTTCTTTTCTCCCCCTATTCCTTCCTTAAAAGTACTAAAAGATCGTAAGTGGAACTGGGCTTGAAGTAATTATTCAATTCCCATCCCTATAAATACGTTGAATTATAAGTCATTGGGGTTGTGGTCAGGATTTCAAGTGTAAAAGCAGCGCTTGCTTTTCATATTTAACATAAGGCATTGTACATTTATAAAGATATCCATAATGTATGAACATTAGATTATTTGGCATTTCGAATAAAACTTGCGCTTACTGCTTAACTTTAAATAATCTAATAGCGCACGAATAAAGAATAACTCACCGTGACGCGCTCCCGTTCACTGTATTCCGAGTCAAAATAAGAGAAGACGTGGGAATTTACTCCATATTCAGTGATGGGATGAACCTCAGCACCTCTAACCCCCTAATGTCGTCTGTAACATCTTTCCTGATATCGTTCTCTCACTTTTAGTACCAAATAAATGCCCTCTAAATCGAAGTCTGTGTGGAGACGGACAGGAAAACGAGATTTATTCCCTCTCGTGCACAGAGATGCTCCTCGTATTCCCGCAAGCGCCCCGCAATTAGTCCACGAATCACAGCGCTCCGGCGTATCCACTGCACGCACGTGCCCCGTGATCGGTTCCGACCAGCAGAGTGATCCAGAAAGACGGTTGGTTAGGTATATATGATGCGTATCTCCTCCTCCAGCAGGCTCTCAGTGGATGAAATGCGCAGTTGTGGTACCTTACATGCTGATGCACCTCCAGCTGAGAGTGTCTTTGTAAGCACGCCCCAAATTCGATGAGCAAAGTGCCTCTAAGGAAAGATTTTTATGTGATAGTGATCATTTGCACCACTTGTCTAATGCCTGCCCTCTCCTGCAGTGCCATTTGCTTTTTTTTTTTTTTTTTGGTTTGTGCGTTAGAAATAGGATGTCTGTCATAATCCGGACCCTTGCAGTCTTTCAATATTAGAACTGTAATAGCATGTAATGTCTCTGCTTTAATTCCTCCTACATTTGAATACAGCTCATACTGTATATGTGCTATGCTGAGATATGACAAGGGCAGCTCAGGATAAACCTAATATGTAAGAAGATTCATTTGTTCCACAAAAGCATTCCCCCTGTAGCACTTGCAGCTTGTTCACAGCTCGACTTATAGGGGAGATGAGTGCTAGCTGTCACACGTTTTACTCCTGTGAATATTTCTCAGGGCAGGTTTATTTTTGAAAGTCAATTAAAGGCACAAGCTTTAAAGTCTCCGCTACAAAAAAGCAATTAAACGTGTCCACCAATAAAAGATACAGTTCATTGAACACACATCAATCAACCCAATGGGACACGTTGTCACTCTATAGCCTAACAAAACAGTTCATGAAACAGCAAAAATTTGTAGGCTATATATTAAAGCAATATTTTGGCATTAAAATAACATTGAAACAACATGTGACAACTTGCCTCAATAAATGAAAACCTACCTTAAGCTGCTATTTTGGGTTTGTTTGATTATGCAACAACAGTTATAAAATTATGATAATTGGAATTTTTTGTTTGGAGTACAGAATTCTTTAACTTTAATGTAGCCTACTGTAAGATGGTTTTGAACTACAGCTCGAGAAAACATGCATTTGCGTAATTGACTCAAAACCTTATAGGTACTGACATATAGCCCTTGTGAATGTCCATGTGTGACAATTAGCCCCAGTCTTCCATAATTTAAACTGACTAGGAAACCAGTGAATCTCAGATAACCCTACCATTCCAGGTCATTTGGAATTCAGCTACAAAACAGCACACCCTACTGCTGAATGCCACCATAACACAGTTACTGTTCCTCTTGTGAACCTTGCACAACCTTTGTACTTTAATGCTATACACTGCTGGAAAAAAATATATAAATAAAAATCCTGCCTAAGGTGGCTTGCTGGTTTTAGCTGGCTAAGTTCTGCTGTCCAGACTGGTTTGATGGGTTTGGGGCCACCTGGTAAAGCTAAGAGACCAGCTAAACAAACTTAAACCAGACCGAAGTGTTGACTAAACTGGACTCTGACTCAAGTCCATCTCGAGTCAGATTTCAAGACCAAGTCCAAGTCCAGGCCAGGTCCAAATGCTCCTGAAGATATGGTCTTAGTCTCAGACCTGAGTCTAAATCTGCTCTTGTCCAGACTGACGTACTAAAACACTTAAAAACTTGTTTAAGCTGTAATTTTTCATCACTAAATTAAACTCCATTTACTGTTATAATTAAACCAAGCAATGATCCTATAGTCTTTGCAATAGAAATATTTAAAGGATAATCGAGAATACATCCATATCATTTTGCAGAGTGAACCAAACTCTTAAAGGGATAGTTCACCCAAAAATGAAAATTCTGTCATCATTTACTCACCCTCAAGTAGGTCCAAACCTGTATGAATTTCTTTGTTCTGCCAAACACAAAGGAAGATATTTTGAAGAAAGTTTGTAACCAGGCTGTTTTGGGGCACCATTGACTTAGTAGGAAAGAAATATACTATGGAGGTCAATGGTGCCCCAGAACTGCTCTGTTTCCCACATTCTTCAAAATATCTTCCTTTGTGTTCAGCAGAACAAACACATTCATACAGGTTTGGAACTACTTGAGGGTGAGTAAATGATGACAGAATTTTCATTTTTGGGTGAACTATCCCTTTAACAGTGTCAATCAATAAAACCTGTGGTATTTGAAGGCTGGATTCTGTTGTGGCTCGGGGTTGGAGATTTTTCTTTGACCCTGTGTCAAAGCCCAGAGCAATCTCTAAGAATCAGTAAAAGATAGATGAGGCACTGATGAGAGATGGAGCAAAAGGTCTTTGAGAAACGTCTGGTAAATAATAGCACATTTTTTTCATTTTAATTATGTGCACTGGACCCTCAGTGAAAATTTAGTTTGAGGTGAGCATAAACTGATATTTTACAGCTGTAAAAGAAATATCTTAAAAAGAATAGTTCACCCAAAATGAAAATTCTGTTTTTACTCACATACAATTTTCCATTAAACACATAATAATTTTTTTAAGAATCATATTTTAAAATACTATTTCAGTCTTTCTACTTCAAAATGTTATGGTTATTTCAATGTGTTAAGTTAAATTATGAGTAATTTCAGAGTGAAAATTGTTTCAAAGAAAGTCATACACTGAAAAAATTGGTGTAGGAACTGTTTTTGTATAGAATATACTGTAGCTGTGTGAAAAAGCAATAATTATTATGGAAAAATTATACAGACATACAAGTTTGGAATGACTTGAGGGTGAGTAAATAAATAATATTATTTTAAGGTTTGTTAATATGAACAAGGATGAACGATATATTTAACACTTGCACAATTCATGGGTTGATGGTTTACATAAATATTGAATGTCTTTAATAGACAAGTAACTTCAGGTTGTTGCCTCCTAGCTGAGCCAGCGACCGAAACATCCAAGCAAACATTGTTATGAAATGCAGCCCTAACCTCAGATTTCATTATCCAGACTTCAGGATAAGACACTGGCTATGTGCAATAAAGACAAATCTTCTCACGTTATTTTATCTTCCAATAGAGAGAAAAAATGGCATCAAACAGAATTTGATCCCTCATTTGGTGGATATCCTGCTGGGGCTTGTGAACTTCAAAGCTGGGCAGGTGACACAGATCCATCTGGTTCCCCTATAGGCTCTGAGTAAATCAAGGGCACCTCACTGCTTATTCAGCATGGCGTGTCTTTCATTGTATTCTCTAGACAGCGCACAATGTCTTACTTGGGCACTCTTGAGACACAGATGAGCTGTTCCAGTATCTCTTATGATGTGTTTTCTGAGGCATCTACAGCTTAATCTAAATGAATATATTTTTGGAAATCATTGTTTCCAAATGCAGTTGATGTTAACATTGTATTCTGAATGGGTTGAGATTAAATGAGGTGAATGAAGTACCAAATTAAAGCTAATCTCGTCAGAAGAGGAGTATTGCACCACATATTTTAAGTTTGGTTTCATTTATTTATGAACCCATAAATCTCTGTCTCCTAATTTGTTTCCAATGCCCTGAATTCCAAGAAAATCATTATTTCTGGCTTTCAAAATATATTTAGTAATGAAACTCCTGAACGACCTGTCAATCATGGCTCATCATTAATCATAACCAAACAGTTGAATAAACTTTTAATGACTAGTCATCAATCATTAATGTCATAATCATCAATCACGATCAAACTGTTGCGGGAAACTTTTAATTAAACTCTGCTTGACCTATATATTTATTTATTTGGTTAGTTTTAATTTTTAACAAATTAATTTGGAATTTTATTCCGAAAAAAAGTGGCATTTACAAAAAAGATAAGCCTTAAAATGTCATGTAATATCAATTGTTTGTTCAATGGTTTCAATTCAATTCACCATAGATCAATAAATAAATAAAATAAAATAATCTTTCATGCTAAATTTGATGAAATACACTGAAAGTACCAGAAAAATGTAATTATTATTGTGTCAGACATTGGTTGCCTGGCCAAGGAGGTAAATTAAATTCATTTCCAAAGAGCTGTGTACCTGTTCATGCCTCCATCAAACTGCATAAGTTAAGCACAACTTGCTGTTCATATCAGCCTTCAGTTTTAACCCTCTACTGCATGATGTTCCCTCAGGGTAGACAACTCATTTTCTTCTCTTTTAAAGCTCATAATGCTCATAAAATGGCAATAAAGTGGTGTATAATGAACAGATTACTTTGAATAAACCATGTAAATGCGTTTCTTCATCAAATTACATCATGATGGTCACTTAAAAAAAAAAAAAACTTCTGGGATGGTGCACCATGTGATATGTTTATTCAAGAGTTAACCCAGCATTATTTTATTCATTCAACAATTAGGTAATACCAACAACCACAATGTCAAACAAAATTACAGTTGGGGTTTCATTTTGAGTTTCACTGTTAACCCTTTGTATGTTATTGTTATGCATTGATCTTTTATGACACAAGTATGGTGAAAAAGTGACATGGCGGTCAATGTTTAGTTATTGTGCGATATTGCTTGTCTTATACACATGTCATAACTCAGGACTGTTGGAACATTTCTCAATGTGCCGAGCTCACCAAACAGCCCTATTGGCTAAATTGTTTGATCCAAAACAGAGAATACAGAAGCAAGAGCAGAGAAACACAGGGAACGGGGCATCAATACAAACACACATAGTGCCTTTTTTCAGATAGCTGCATGGTCGACTGCACACTCATCTTTCATGACTTCTCATTTGGAGGCTGTGACAGCCCACTGGTATTAATTAAAAAGAGAGGGAGATCTGTACCGCTCAGCTCTGACCCGCTCCCAATTAGGTGCCCTCCTAAGTCTCTCCCGCTAAGGCTTTTTGGCAACATGGTTTTCAGAGTGATGATTTGAGGTTGTAAATGATAGCATGGCTGTGGTCAGGACTCCAGTTTATTCTGAACACGATGCAGTGCTGCGGACTCTCTTGAAATGTCTTACACTCTACCTCAATAAAGTCTTGCTGAGGGGACAGTCGTCTAATATTAAATGTTTTTCAAAAATTAAATTCATTATTTATCTCTATGTTGCTCAAACCTGCTTGACTTAGGCCTACTTTCTTACGTTGAAGACAAAAAGAGAAATTCTGAAGATTGTGCTACTTAATATTTTCCAAGCAGTTACGATGAATGAGAACTGAATCTTTCAAGTTTTTACTGATTGATTAATTACTGATGAATGATTCTTTTATTTTGAACAGATTTTTATATGAATTAGGAATAACTGTTTCAGAGAGTGATTTGTTTATTTAATTGTAGCTACAAATGCACAACACCAGTAAAAATCTCAGTGAAAAAAAGATCAGAAAAAAGTCTTAAGGCTGCTAATACCAAGAACAATAACTATAAATATAAATATAACTATAACAGTAACTACATTAGCATCCACACCAACTTAAAATAACGTTATATGTGCCATTATGTCATCTACTGCTTTAATGAGCTGGATGGATTCTGATTGGCTATCAATGTTTGTTGTGAAAGTGATTCCAACGATATTGTTCCTCTGTGCCGTTTTAGTTGTGGTATGGCATTGTCTATTCTTTTAAATGTAGAACAACTTTTAAAACTATCATATGTGTTTATTGTTACCATTATAGTTATCGTCCTTGTTGTGAACAGGCCATTACTGCATGTTCTGGTGTGAGTTTTTTCATTCATTAGTCACATAAAGGAAACAACTAATTTGTTCTCCTCCCAAGTGCATTCAGCTCTGCAGACTCGAACCAGGAAACGATACACTATTTTAAAAGTGATCCATATGACTTGTACACTGTGTTCCAAAGTCTTCTAAAGAATGAATCTGTGTACACACACAGAATAAAAAAAGTCATACAAGTTTGAAACATGATGGTGAATAAATGATGACAGAACATTCATATTTTGGGCAGACTGGTCCTCTGGGGAAAAAATAAATGGGCTCAGACTGTCAATAAGCAAAGCCACATAAAATGTCTGTTGAGTCCTTTAGATATGAAATATCTATTGTGCCTGTTTGAGTGTTGCAGCTGTCAATATCAATCTTATCTCTGCACAGTCTGAGTTTGTTTAGTGTCTGTTTGCTTCTTTTAGCAGATAGAAGAATTTTCTTCCTGACTGAGCATGTTTGTAACATTCACTCAGAAACCCAGTGCCAGCTTTTCAATCCATTGCCTCCCACTTCATCTTGTGATAAAACAATCTCTGAACCAAGGGTGTCGCTAGACCTTTTTACCAAATACTTCAGCGGTACATTTTAGTGAAATACCACTGTGCTCTGGCAAAATATTACTGATAATAATCCTTGTCTGATGACGGAGATTGCCGTACTGACCTGAAAATCATTTTCAGCAATATATCCTCTGTTTTCTATCAACTGTTTAAAATCAGAACCAGCAGCAATGCCACGTTCGTACATGAATAATCGTTGCTCTAAATCATCAAAAATAATTTTTTTGCGATTCAGTTTGATTCATTTGGACACTTCACTCAAAAATTGTTTGATGTTTACCTGCAATCAGAAGGAAACAAAATCATTTGTCAAAAATGAAGCTGCATTTTATGGAAAGTGTAGCTTGTGAACAACTCTGTTGCAGAGAAGACTATTTATATCCATATATCCAAAACAGAAGCAAAATAAATAAAAAAAAATCAAGTTTGTATATCAGTGTACCAGAATATTGGGACATGGTTCTCTGGAATACTGATTCTAATTCAGAGGTAAATTCAAGCTAATATTCCATATGAGTAGGCTTGCTATTTACTTTTATTTATTTATTTTGTGAGTAGCCCTGTTACTCTGAGATCCTGATTGGCTGACTAAATCCTCACTAAACTGATTATCAAAGAGTGGTAGGCCTATTCATTTAATAACTGAGGACTAGCCTACTCATTTTTCAAATATTGTCAAAACACTGTGCAAATGAACATCCTGCCCTTTCCAGTGTCTTTTTCTCTGGATTATTACAAAGTTACTGTCAAATAGAAGTGTACAGTGTTTTCCATTTCTGCTTTTTGACACATGCTTATTAATAGCATGTGTATCACCACTAGGGATTCTGAATTTCCTAAGGGGATCTTTAAAACTGGATCATATCCCTGGAGATCCCTGCTAGCCTGCATCTGACAGCTAAAAGATCACTATATTTGTATGCTCAACAACAAATCATATGCACATACAAGTCAGAAAGGCAAGACCTTAATGCAAACTAGCACTTTGAATCCATCTCCTTCTCCTGCTCTGTTTGTAATGTGAAATGTTATAAATGATGCTGTATTCCCATGGAGCTGTTCTATGCTGGAAGAACAGGAAGTGAGTGAGCTTTTGATGTTTTCTTTCTCAATGTAGGTTAGAGGAAGTGTGAGGCCCAGGTGGTGTGGGATTCTACAGAGCATTGTCTGAACCAATACATATGCTATTATAGTGTGGCGTGTCTTTTGTTTACGCCTTTGAAAAGGATATGCAAAATGGAAGCACCAAATTTATGCATGAATGTATGTATGAATGTATTAGATGTTTGGCTGCTCTCCAAAACAGAAAAAAAAAAAAAAAGAAAACAAAACAAAACAAAAAAAAAACGGTTACAGTGTTTTATTTCTCATATCCTTTTCTCTCTTTCTCACTCTTTCTGATGGCAGTTCTAATTAGTGTTTTTATTGAACGAGCATTTGGATTTGTTACTCATCCACGTAAATCACTCTTGTGCATCATTGCATTCTCTAAGTGAATTGCAATTGGTTGCTTTGTATATTTCTAGGCATATGGCAGTTGTTATTTATTTATTTATTCCTTTTGTTTATTTAAAACGTTCAATTACATATATCAGATCACCAGTATGCATATGTAACATGCATCAGATCTGATTATGGACTGCGCAGAAAACAGAAATTCAGAAAACCTGGAGGCAGCTTTCTGCCAGTGGTATGAGTTAGGAAAACACGGAGTGTTTGTGAAATGTGGTTTGCAAAATTCTTTATTTTGCTCATACATTTTTAAATTCGTCTGACCGCAAACTTTTTTAAATGTAGACACATCGTGTTACATAACAAGACACTACAGTCGTTCAGTTAACAATTACCTTTACAGTTCAATTACAATTAGTCTGGTGAAGTGAAAAGCTGTGTATTGTGTAACAAACATTTTCACTTTAAAGCATCACTTCTGGACAAAATACCAGTCTATAATCTAACAACGCATCCTCCAGTGAAAATGTCCATCCCCTGTTTTCTCTCACATCAAAATAAATCCACTGACATATTTGTTTAGAACTGGTTTCACCTGTAAACGGTGCTTGGTCTGTACATATTTCTCGCCTGATTAAGACAAGGCTTTTTTTACACTGGAGGAAGCAATATTATGTTTAGAAGACTCGTATTTTACCCAGACGCAACAGTTTGAAGTGAAAAAGATTTTAATTATGAATTTGTTTATTACAAACATGCAGCTTTTCAGTTCACAAGACGTTAACTGACGGGCTGGAGTCATGTGGATTACTTGTGGATTATTGTGATGTTTTTTCAGCTGTTTGAACTCTCATTATGAAGGCAACGATTCTCTGCAAAGAATCCATTGGCAAGTGATGCACTGTAAAGCCAAATATCTCCAAATCTGTTCCGATGAAGAAACAAACTCCACATTTGGGATGGCCTGAGTACATTTTCAGCAAATTTTCATTTTTGGGTGAACTATTCCTTTAATTTTCCAATTCTGTTTGGCTGCCTCTAAAGGTGCAGAAAAGAAAACACTAACAGCAGGTTTAATATTTTGAGAAATCTCTGTTAAAAATTTTGGTCAGCATAGATTTTTGTCAAGGGCGAGTTTTTCCTCCCTCACGCAAAACTCCTAATCCTGTTGAATCCTATTGGAATGACTGGAACTCATATGCAAATTTTTGCAGAGCAACAGTAAGTGTGACCACACCTTTTAGGTCCATTGATCAAATTTTTCTTCTGTTATGACCTTACTTGTTTAAACCACTTGCAAACATTGTCTCTGAACCAATGCTTTTACTTAGTGTGAAGTGGGCCAAGAAGGCAGGATACAGTAGTGCATCTCCCTTTATCACTCCTTTGTCTCATGAGAAAGGGGCACCCCAGCCACAACCGATATCTTCACTTATTCAGCGTGGCATCCTTTCAAGCCAGGGCGTGCCATTCGCCTATTTATTTAAACGCCATCAATATTTAATTTGCGAACGTGTTGCAGAAGATCACAAGAGCACTCACAAAGGACCTCAGGCTGAATATGCAACGCCTTGATAAATATTTCAGCACTCCATTTCGCCAGCTCCCCCACTGACTCACTGTGTGCCTCGAGCTGATGCATGCAAGAATTAAATATGTTATAGAAGTATTTGTTCTTGAAAAAAGGAGCAAAACAAGCAGGGCATTGCTGAGGTGAAGCGTTCAGAAGAAGAGCATAGGCTTGATATTGCTTCATTATTGTGAGGCAATTAAAGACACACATACAAACACCCTCACATACTGAAAATCCGTGCATTTATTTCAGTCAACCATTTCACTTATGCACATGGGTAATTTCTATTATGCAGTACACTGTCATTTTAATATGACAGCGGCAATTTGCACTAAGTGTAAATAGCGATAGAGGCACACAAAGTTGACACAATCATATTACTTTAACTGACTTTTTCTGTCATTTTGTAAATAATTAAGATCAAATTCACGAAGATGCATGTGTAACAGACTTGGGTCTGTTATCATGTTCCACACTACTCACCACTAGGGAGTGCAAGAGTGCTCATGCATTGGGTTTAAAAGTAAGCTGTGTAGTAGAAGTAGTAAGATTTGTTTGGGCAGAGGAAAGCATGGCTTTCCTGTTGCATCGCCAAAGTGAAGCTGTCCTGATTGAGAAACTTCTAGTTGCCTGCTCAATCGAAGCAAGATTATTTTGTGTTATTTTCTCAATGCCCTTTAGGTCTGTTTTTTTTTTTCCCCCAATGTTTATGGTTTTCATTATGATTGCGTTTATGTTTTCTATGAGGCTATGTTTTGCTAATGTTAGTTTATCCTTTTTATTTATAGAAAAGGACTTCTTGATACATATTATTGTCAGCTTTCTGGGTTATTCGTGAAATGAGAGATCAAATGGATTTCTATTCGTGACACTTTGCTGGCATCTCTTGTGGATCCTATTGGTTTTGGTGCATAAGAATGAAGAACAAACTTTTGGTGTGAATCTTGGATGGACTATTTTGGATCATTATTCTTCTCTCTTGTATTTCTCTGCATGCAAGGATTACAAGGATCACTATCATTCATCAATGGACAATTTCAAGGTTTCTTTTAATCATCATACATACATGCATTTATATTTCATTTTTTACAATTTTTTATTTTCATTTCAAAGATTTGTTATTTGCTTGTTTTCTTTGTTTTGTAAATTCAATTGTTGGTTTATTTTGTGCTGTCGATTACACACATATATATATATATATATATATATATATATATATATATATATATATATATATATATATATATATATATATATATATATATATAATGTATGTGTATATATATATATATATATATATATATATATATATATATATATATATATGTGTAACATAACATGAAGCATCCATAAAGCTTTAGTGTTTTGTGTTCAAGCTATTGAACTATTGCTATTGAACTATAAGCTATTGATTCATGCTAATGGTTAGTTTTCGGCCCCTCCCAAATTCAGATTTATAACATCCTTTTTACCTCTGCAGTTAGGAATTGTTATATAGTGGCGCCTGAACAAGGACCTGAAAAACTAACTTCATTTGCATTTATTGAACTGTGTTTGAGTCTTTATAGAATATGGAAAGCCATAATGCCCAGGAGGGGGATGAGACTGGACCTGATTTAAATTTCTCTTCTGAACCTTTTACCCGCCACCGAGAACCACTCAAGGAGCTGATTCATACTTTCAGTGAGTTATACATCAGGTCTGAGGAAGAGAATGAAGGGTGCATTGATGAGAATCTGGATGATTTTCCTTTACCACCACCTCCACCTCCTGAAATAGAACAAGAGCCATGTCAGGACACAAGCATCTCGCTGACAATTTTAATAGATCATCTGTCACAAAGAGTAACAACCCTTGAAAATCGGTGTGAAGACTGTATTCAGAAGGTGAGTGAAAGTGTTTCCTATGCTTAAATGGAAAAGAAATGTAGGTCTGTGGAAGAGAAATTGAAGTATTTCATAGAACGTGAATGTGATAGAGTGAAGAAAAAGTTGGAACTTGCAGTACAAGATGTAGGACAGTCTATGGTAGACTGCTTAAAAAGAAGGGATATTCAAATTGAACAAAAACTCAAGTCCCGTTGTCCAATAATATCTACTCCAAACCCGCCACGTCCACACTCATCATTACCCTCCTCTGTTACAAACTCCAGAGAACAAACATATACTGTTCAGCCTAGTCACATATCGGTCTCCGAGCATCCATCCTCAATACAATATAACCCACCTGTGAAGATCGACTTCCCCAGCTTTAGTAACAGTGAAGATGAAGATCCTGTGGTATTCATTGAGCGTTGTGAAGAGTACTTTGCTGTGTGTCCTTTCTCTGACAGTGAGATACTTGCTTCGTTAACTGCTGTACTAAAGGGAACTGCTAAAGAGTGGTGGCGGGCTGAAAAGAGGATATCAATAGTTGGAGACAGTTCAAAAGAATCTTCTTGCGCTCTTTTTTTTTTTTTTTTTTTGAGTGAAGACTATGAAGGTATGGTTGCAAGGAAGTTGTTGGAGAGAAAACAAGGAGCTAAGGAAAGCATCTGTGATTTTACCTTCCAGTATCGGGCATTATGTATGAGGTGGAAGAGAGAAATGACTGAAAAGGAAATTGTACAAGCAATTCTACGGAACAGTAACCTACGTTTAGCCAGTTTACTGAGAGGTACAGTGAAAGATGTTGGAGAGTTGGTAAGGATTGGTACTCAAATAGAGCGTGATTTTGATGAGTCAAATTAATGTTGAGGAACAGAAAAGGAAATCACAACCTTCTCGAGAACCTCAGTGCAAGCTTCCTATCGCAAACACCAGATTTGTGCAGACTATGCAAGGTCCAGTACCTCCAGACATCAAAACACATCATTTGTCCTTCCGTGTCACCTTGGGCCTCACCTATCATGGTAGTTCCAAAGAAAGATGGTGGATCAAGACTTTGTTGATTATCGGGGGTTTGAATACCAAGAGACATCTTGATGCCTATCCAATGCCACAGATATCTGATATTTTGGAGTCTCTACATGGAGCCACTGTGTTCAGCACACTTCAAAAGTGGCTATTGGCAGATGGAGATGGAAATGGATAGCATCAAGAAAACTGCATTTGTTACCTTAGCAGGTTTATTTGAATTCTCACGTCTACCATTTGGTTTGAAAAATGCCGCTGCTTCATTCCAGAGATTGATGGAACACGTTCTCAGAGCATTAAAAGGAAGATGTTGTCTAGATGATATTGTCATGTATTCACAGCATGAACTGGAACATCTACAACATCTCAATCAAGTTTTCAAATGTCTAAATGATGCCAGACTCGCATTAAATCTAAAAACAAAAATTAACTTTATCCAACCAGCCCTTACATTTCTTGGTCACATTGTTTCTGCTGATGGAATAAAAACTGATCCAGCCAAGGTAGCAGCAGTAGTAAATTAATTCCCAGTTCCACAATCTCTTAAAGGGATCCCTGGGTATTAAGACATGTATAGATTAATATAACGTAAATGATGTCTCTTATTTAAATATGTAGTAGAAAACCCATGAAAATGTATGTTATTTTTTTAAAAATCGACGTCGTTTTTGGACAAAGGGGGGCACCATTATTTTATGTGCACAGTACATTCTGCGTCAATGACATCAAATGGTTGCACTCAGTGAGTTACTGGTGCTTTTTACCACAACACAACTCCGATTACACAACTCAGAAAATAAAATACTGATACGAAACCACATTGTGTGGCTTTTGGTTGTAATTTTCAATCGAAGGGCAACAAGAGAAGCAATGTAAGACTTCACTGCTTTCCTAGCGATAAGAAGAGGAGAAATGAATGGGAAGATGCCTGTGGATGAATAAAACTTCCTAAAGACCAGCTTCTTTTTAGAGTCTTTTAGTAAACCACAGCTACTGAAAGAGCTTACAAACGGCTGAGACAAGACATCCTTACATCTGTTAGGATGTAAGCATGCCGATGTTAATCATGATGCGCGGCCGCTAGAGGAGTTTCTCAGCGCAGATTTCCCTCGATATCCGGGGCGTTTAGACTCCTTGTGGGGAAAAAAAATCAATGGTACAGCATTTGGTTTAAACCTATACTTATATCATTGCCACGCGTAAGCTCTTTCAGTAGCTGTGGTCATCATATCAGTATTTTGTTTTGAGTTGTGTTGTGGTAAAAATAGCAACAGGTAGTAACGCTAGTAGCTCACCGAGTGCAACCATTTTACATCCTCAGAATAATGGCGCCCCCATAGTCCAAAATATGTATAAAACGATGTGATTTTTTCAAAAAATAACATAAATCTTTAATGGGTTTTCTACTACAAATTTCAGTAAGAGACATCGTTTACGTTATATTAAGCCATACAAGTCTTAATACCCTGGGATCCCTTTAAGGATGTTCAACGCTTTCTAGGTTTGGCTGGCTGGTACCATAGTTTCATTCCTCACTTTTCAGAAAAAGCTGAACCATTACATGCCCTCAAACAAAAGAAAGCCACATGGATTTGGTCTGAGCAATGTCAACGATCTTTTGAGACCCTAAAGCAAGACAATACAAGCACCCATGTTGATTCCACCAGACTTTAATAAAACCTCCTGCCCGAAGGGAGGTGACATGTGGAGACACTGATATGGACTGACCCAGGCCTGGGGCAGTACTACATACAACTGTACCCTGGGGCAGATCCTGCCTAGGGGTAGGGAGGAGAGCTGGGAGGAGAGCTGCCAGCAGGGCTTGACAGAGGGTTCTGTCAAAGGGAAGACACGGGTTTACCGTGAGGGAAACCTTACCGTGGTAGAATACACATATGTGATTACCCGAAGGGAATCAAGCCATACGGACACCTAGCCCAGTACAGGGGCTGACTGGAGACCTGGGAGAGCTAACACAAGTACTGGGCCTGGCGTCAGACTGCTCCGCCCAGTCTGACTGCCAGGGGTGCTGGAGGAACTCCACCGGGGTACGCCGTCCGGGGAACTGAACTGGAGGAGGAAAACGGCGCTCGTATCTCCGGGTGAGGGGGAATGGCGCAGCAAGCGTGACACCAGCCAGCTCTTCCCGCCATTTACCTGTTACCCAACTTACCTGTTACCCAACACACGGGAAGAAACTGGCTCAACGCGGAGATTGTAAAATCTCACGAAGGCGTTCGGTGTCGCCCCAGCCCGCAGCTCTACAGATGTCTACCAGAGAGGCGCCGTGTGCCAACACATAGGAGGAGGCAACACTCCGTGTGGAGTGAGCCCTCACCCCCAGGGGGCACGGCTCTCCTTGAGATTGGTACACCAAGGTGACATCATCCACTATACAGTGGGCCAACCTCTGCTTGGAGACAAACTTCCCTTTCTGCTGACCTCCGTGGCAGACAAAGAGCTGCTCAGAGCTCTTAGCAGAAGGCTCACTGGGGGAAACACATATTTGCGAAGAGCCTGAGGCCAGCTGTGTGCCAGTGCGTCTGTGCCGAGGGGCGCCTCAGTCAGGGAGTAATACAGCTGGCAGTGGGAGTACTTGCGGGAAGCCAACAGGTCTACCTGGGCTTCCCTGAATCGACTCCAGATCAGCCGGATCATCTCGGGATGGTGTCGCCATTCTCCGGGGAAAGTGAGCTGTTGTGAGAGCGCGTCGGCTGCACGATTGAGCTCCCCCGGAATATGAACAGCACGCAGCGACTTGAGCCGCGTCTGACTCCAGAGTAGGAGATAGCGGGTGAGCTGTGACATGCGACGTGGTCGTAGACCTCCCTGTCGGTTGATGTACGAAACGGTCGCAGTGTTGGCCATGCGGACCAACACGTGCTATCCAAGCAGCAGCGGCCGGACCGCCGCAAGGCTAGTAGCACTGCCAGCAACTCGAGGCAGTTGACATGCCAAAGCAGTCGAGGTCCTGACCAGAACCCCGAAGCTGCCTGCCCGTTGCATGTAGCGCACCAGCCCGCACTGGAGGCATCCATCGTGACAACGACATGCCGAGATACTTGTTCTAAGGGCATTCCGACCCGTAGAAAGACAAGGTCTGTCCAGGGGCTGCATGAGTGGCAACACGTTGGCATGACAGTCACGCGAACTATACCACAGCGCCCTGCCCATCTCGGGACTCGGGAGTGTAACCAGTGCTGAAGTGGTCTCATATGAAGCAATCCAAGCGGCAAGACTTCAGCTGCGGATGCCATATGCCCCAGGAGCCTCTGAAAAGGTTTCAGTGGTACCACCGTCCTGCCTCTGAAGGAACTCAGGCAGTTCAGCATGGACTGGGCACGCTCGTTGGTGAGACGTGCTACCACACTCACCGAGTCTAACTCCACACTGAGAAAAGAGTTTCTCTGCACGAGGCACTGGGTCCCTGTGATCACACAACTGTTCTCGCCCACGGGCCATGCTCGAGATAGTTGAGGATCCTGATGCCCACTTCCCATAGCATAAGGGTGCCCTCCGTGACCTTCGCGAATACACGGGGGGACAGGGACAGCCTGAAGGGGAGGACCCTGTACTGCCATGCCCGACCCTCGAACGCAAACCGTAGGAATGGTCTGTGTCGTGGAATGATCGAAACATGAAAGTAAGCATCCTTCAGGTCGATCGCTGCAAACCAATCCAGGGGCTGGATGCATTTCATTATGCATCTGTTCATCAGCATCTTGAACGGGAGCCTGTGCAGGGCCCGGTTCAAGACTTGCTGGTCCAGGATTGGTCAAAGACCACCGCCTTTCTTGGGTACGATGAAGTAAGGGCTGTAAAACCCTTGCCTCATCTCAGCTGGAGGGACCGGCTCAATTGCATCCTTTGCCAGGAGGACAGCAAAATCCTCGCGCAAAACAGAAGCGTTCCGAGCTACCACTGAAGTCTCGAGAACGCCGCTGAACTTGGGAGGTCGCCTGGCGAACTGAATCGCGTAGCCGAGTAGAATCGTGTGCGTGAGCCAACGAGATGGGCTGGGCAGCGCGAGCCACGCCTCCAGACGCCGTGCAAGTGGCTCCAACGGCACGATCGACGTACCCGCAGTGGTGCAGCGAAGGGGAGTAGAGCTGGATGGTACAGAAGGCTGTGCGTTCTGAGGCATCCTCGCAGAACTCCCTGGGTCCCAGGGGGGACTGGCTAGAGGTGCGTGGAGGAGGCACTGCGTCTCCTGAGCTGCACTCTCTTGGCCACTGGCAAGATGGGTCGTGGGCGAAAGTGAGGAGGCAACGCGTTGCACACTATCGGCCCATGGACCTGAAAACCCAGAGGAAAAGGAAATTGCTCTTTCTTTTGACAATGCGGGTACCGCTGGCCAGACAGAACCAGAGATTTTCCACCCGGCCCTCCTCCGGGGGAAGGAGCGGAACTGTCCCCGCCGTCTCTTGGGAAAGAGCAGCTTCACACATCTCCGGGTTGCCCGTGTCAGAGCCGCTTTGTTGCCTATCTGGAGGATTAAGGGCCGACTGGGACACGGGAGGGCACCGCGCTCCTGCGAGAGGCTCGACGTGCCGGCATATGGGACGATTCCGCACAGGACGGAGCAGCTCTGGAGGACGCGGGAGGGTGCCCACAGCGACAAGCAGACTGGGGCTTGCCCTGCGGTGAAGCGGTGCATCACGCCGGGGCAAGATGTGTTGAATAGCCTCGGTCCGCTTCTATACTGCCGAGAACTGCTGGGCACAGTCCTCGACAGTGTCGCGGAACAGTCCAGCCTGGGAGACGAGAGTGTCGAAACAGCGCACTGTTGACATCGCTCCTCTCAAAAAGGCTGAGCCATAGATGGCACTCTTGGACCCCAAGTGTGGACATCGCCTTCCCGAGGGACTGCGCTGTGACTTTCGTCGCCCATAGGGCACGGTCCGTCACCGAGCGCAGTTCCTGCATCAACCTCGGGTTGGTACTACCCTTGTGCATTTTAATGCCTTGGCTGGTGAACTCGCAGGATAGCCATGGCATGCAGGGCAGAGGCAGCTTGGCCCGCAGCACTGTAAGCTTTGGCCGCGAGCGGCCGTCAGCCTACAGGCTTTGGACGGGAGACGAGATGATTCCTCCAAGTGGCGGCGTTTTGCGGGCACAAGTGCCCCGCACACGCACTCTCCACCTGGGAAATGTCAACGTACCCCTAGCTGCCCCGCCATCGAGGGTAGCGAGGATGGGGGAGGCAGACGAGCCGCTTGTGGCCATAAAAAGGGGCCATCCACGACTTCGTCAGCTCCTCATGCACTTCCAGGAAGAAAGGAACCGGGGCAGGGCGTGGTCGCGAGCCACAGCCCGTGCTGAGGAACCAATCATCTCGCCACGAGGGCTCAGGACTAGGAGGTGTGCACGCCTCCAGCCGATGCTCGCGGCGGCCCGGGAAAGCACGGCCGTCAACTCTGGGTCCGAATCTTCATCCTCAGAGGACGACTGCCCATCCCCCGATGCTGCGATCGACATCTGATCCTCTATCGGTGCACCGAATGAAACGCTGCTGCGGGAGGAGTGAGAGGTCCGTGGGGACTGGCCCGGCGGAAAGGCTCTCACTTTAACCCTCAGATCGCCCAGAGCACTAGCCGATGGTTCTCTGCTCGTGGCAGACAAGCCAGCGTGGGTAGTGACAGAGAGAGGTGAGGAGGAGAGGTGCGATCGCAGCGCTGCCATGGTTACACACTCAGAACGAATGCATAAACCATCCACGAACGCAGCTTCAGTGCGCTGGATGTCCAGACACTGAAGACAACGATCGTGGCCGTGGACGGAGGATAGGAAACGACCGCAACCAAGAGGACACGGCCGGAACGGCGTCTTTAAAAAGACGCGAACCGACAGTGATTTGCTCTTTTAGGAAATCTGCTCTTTTAATTGAAGTGCCCAGGGGAATCGCTGCAGACAGGGACACTGCTGTTCGCACTGTAACGCCAACCAGAACATCTTCCAGACAGATGATGAATGGCTTTTTGTGGAGATCAACACGTTCATCCACTCGGCTCCGAAGCAAAAATCCAATGAGTGGATGCACCTGCCACCTATTTATACCCGTGTGCATGAGGAGTGGCGCAAGTATGCAAAATCCACTAGCCAATATTCATTGCTGTTTTCTCTTGAGTCAGAGATGATTGGGGCTTCCAAGTAAATCCCCTATGTCGTCACAGCATAACTTGTAGTGACCGACAGATAGGGAACTTCTAGTTGCCTGCTCAATCGAAGTAAGATTCTTTTGCGTTATTTTCTCAATGCCCTTTAGGTCTGTTTTTTTCCAATGTTTATAGTTTTCATTATGATTGCATTTGTTTGCTATGAGGCTATGTTTTGCTAATGTTAGTTTATCCTTTGTATTTATAGAAAAGGACTTCTTGATACATATCATCTGCTTTCTGGGTTATTTGTGAAATGAGAGACCAAATGGATTTCTATTCATGAAACTTTGCTGGCATCGCTTGTGGATCCTATTGGTTTTGGTGCATAAGGATGAAGAACAAACTTTTGGTGTGAATCTTGGATGGTCTATGTAGCATTTAGACCAATCAGACACACAATTTTGCATTTGATTTAACAAATCAATTAGTTATTAGATTAACAAATAGTCACAGACCCCTCACACAATACACATACTCGGTGCCAGTATGTCTGTCAATAACTTCAGGCCCCCGGGTCCATAGCAACCCATCAGATAACACCAGTTTTATTGCTCAAAGGAATGCAAGCAGAGCAACTCTCACTAGCTTTTTCCTATAGGAAAGACATTATGCCATAAAAATGGACTCTTCTCTAATTAATTCATAGAAAAACCTTTCTTTGAATGAACACGCATATCATTCAGGTCATTGTGTATATTATTACTGTTCTTGTATGTGTTTCTGTGTATTGTATACTGTTTTATGCATGCTTATGATAGATCACTTGTTAATATCACTTTAACTCATACCATGTCTGGTCTCTATCAATTCGTCTTCAGATGATCTAATTGAGAGTGAATATTACATTTTAATACCTATGCAACATTTTAGTGTCCTAAGAATCTTTAATAGTTTGTATATCAACTTCCAATCCAACCCCTTTGCAAATTACCATGCTCTCAGACAAAGGGTCATAAAACCCCCCAGTATTTCTAAACTCCCGCTTGGAAATTCAGCCTCTCTCATTGGTCAAGCCCATCCTGAGAGGCATGACTCTTCTCAGACCTTAAAGGGCTCACGCACAGTTCGGCCTTTGCTCTTCTGCAAAATCTCCGGATTGCTGCCCGTATGGAGAGCCTGAGCCGGTACGGGTGTGCCTGGTGGGCTCCAACATATCCCAGTCTGCGGTCCTTATCAGATACTGAGAAGATGAGGATGTGAGCTAGAACGCTTCTGGACCCTTAAGTTTTTGTGCCCGGCATTGCAGCCTTGACTTTCCATTCAACCAAAGGTCCTCGGACCTCAGATGATCTCTTTCTTAGCTCTTTTTCACTTTCTACCTGGGAAGGAACTCCCAATCACCACAGAGCCCGAATAACATCTTTTGGAATTCATCACTCTTCAACCCGGGAGAACGAGATCGCGAGTCCAAAACCTTGAAACCATCAAGACTTTTCATCCGAGACTGCATTCCGGACATTCACCAAGGAAGTGCAAGTATGGTACATCTAACTTAACTAAACAGAGGATTAGTATAAGTTATAGACCCCGTTATAAACGGCACTGATGGTTTTACTCAGGTGGTTAACTGACTCTTTCCATAACTGCATTCTGTTTTCTCTAATGGCTTCATTAATCTTTAGCTCCCCTTTTGTATATACACATGAGTGTATGTATGTTTGTTGGTTTGTTTAGATTAGTTATGAGTGTTAGCGTTTAGTTAATAAAAGTTGTGTGCACAAATTACATGAGTTTCTGGTTCTGCCTTGCAAATTAATGTCCCTTTACGATTTTTGATCCTTACAACATGCTCTGATGCATTAATACTTAGGAAGGTATTTTCTGTGGCCACGAAAATATCATTTCTTAGAGTTAATATGAACTTACACCGAATGTTCGCTGGACGAACAGATCAGTTGATGGCAATTTAATTCTGCTACAGTTATTACTGTCAGCCGATATAAATAATTGTAATTAATCATAATTAATTGTAATTATTTATATACATTTCCCTTTTGAGCTGATTTGCTACAACTATTTTGGATCATTATTCTTCTCTCTTTTGTATTTCTCTGCATGCAAGGATTACAAGGATCACCTTCATTCATCAATGGACAATTTCAAGGTTTCTTTTAACCATCATGTATTTATATTTCATTATTGGAATAGTTTTTTTTATTTTCATTTCAAAGATTTGTTATTTGCTTGTTTTCTTTGTTTGATAATTCAATTGTTGATTTCTTTTGTGCTGTCGATTACTCATTTACAGTGGCGTACCGTGGGGTTTCAGTCAGGGCCTTCAGTAAGCAACTGTAAACTACATGTACACATCTTACACATCTCTGTTACAGCTAATGCAGCCATATGCATATAATGCACATATTATGCCACACACAGACTCTCAACAACAATGACGGCTGATCAAGAATTTCAACAGTAGGCTAGATTAGAGTGGGTTAAATGCCGAGTAAATTTCCCTACATGGATCAGTAAAGTAACCTGCCAATAAACGGGTCACTATGCACATTCACGTCACTCTAAAATGACAACGTGCCCAAAGCAGCAAAACTGTACAAATTCTGGACATCCACACACTACAGTATTATCAACGCACCATGTACACCTCCATAACAATGTGCATGATACTGTTCTCATCAAATAATAACGCACTCACCTGTCACTTGTAAATAAAGCCCATGGGTCTGTCATTCCATGTCCCTTTACTCGTATTAAAAAGTAAACAAAGCCAACAAAATAACTTGTGCTCGGTGCTAGCTGTTAGCCACTCATAGTTGCAATCTTTAAGATGGCGCATAAAACCTTTGCTGGCCTTCGTTAGCGAATTCAGTTTGGGTGTAGGGTCTTCCTTTCTCAGTTATTCTCTTTTGTCTGCAAAAGATTTTTTTAGTAGATTGGCAACAAGATCCGGTGTAGGCGCAGACGACTGCGGCTGTCATTTTCTTTTCATTGACTTTCACTTTCGTACCTTGGAAATTCCTCACTAAAGGGGCGGTCTAACGCTGGGGTTGCACTGGGCATGTCGCTAGACCCAGAGGGCGGGCTGTCACTGAACATCAAAATTTGATTGGTTGATGATTCTGTCACTAATGTTCGTAACAAATCAGATGTGACGTCTTTCAACAAAAGGGTAGCACTATCTGTAGTGCTGGCCGAAGACTTTTTTATGTAGGATATTCCAGTTGCTTAAATAATCAATAAAGACATTTTCACACAATTTTTTTTTTTTTTATAGGGCCAGCAGAGAAGGCCCTGCTGCCCCTTACGACCCACCACTGCTCATTTATGTGTATATATATATATATATAAACATGAAGCATCCATATGTTATGAGTCCGGGTCCGCAATGATCCCTCTCACCACCAGAGGTCGCCACTTCCCGTCTTCCCGGACTCAATTACCATTACTCCACACACCTGCCACTCATCACCTCCCAGCTGTTCTCCATCACCATGGACTATTTATACACCTCACTCCCGCTACTCTGTCTGGTGAAATAATAATTGTTCGTTGTTTGTAGTTGCTGTTCTGACTCTGGGGATACATGCACTGTGTTGCCGTTTCATGTATCCCACTCCTTTACCTGTTTTGTTTTTGCCCTGTTGGCTTTTTCGTTGTTTATTAAAGTGTTTTTTCCCTGCATCTGGACCCAGACCTGGTTCCTTCATTGCACATCCCTACCGTGCCGTGACACCATAAAGCTTTAGTTTTTTGCTTTTTGTTCAAGCTATTGAACTATTGCTATTGATTCATGTTAATGGATAGTTTTCGGCCCCTCCCAAAATCCAAATTTATAACAGCCTTTTTACCTGTGCAGTTAGGAATTATTATACATGAATTAAACATTTTTGAAAGTCTAAGATACCCTTTTATAGAAATATTACAAGCATATACATTTTTGAGAGGTTCAGGTGCTGCATAACAAGAATGGCCCACATTATCTTCTCTGTTCCCTTATAGCACTTCTAAGAATCCATAATAACAGGAATTACAGACATTATAGCTTCACATATACACACACATATACATATATATATATATATACATATATATATACATATATATATATATATATACATATATATATATACATATATATATATATATATATATATATATATATATATATATATATATATATATATATATATATATATATATATATATATATATATATATATATAAATAATCTTATATAAATCATATAAACATATCGAGGATGTAGCCAACAAACTAGAAAATCCACAAGGCCTTAAGGAGCAGCTCCTGTAAAGATTCTCTCTCCACTCATACGTGGGCATCCATCAATAAGGCAATTGTTTAAGCTCCCAGCAGAGCTCGGCTCTGCCTGTGAAATTTATGAGAGCCAGAGCAAACAGACGAGTGGATGAATGGCGAGAGTGAATCCCGCAGGCAGACGGAACAGAGTCCTTAACAATAACAACACAATCAATCAGGTCATACACGCTTCACACTCAAGCCTAAGACTGCTCCCAACATCCCCTCTGCATCTTCTGCCTAGCTCATCATTGCACTTCATGGTAAAAGGCTATTGAGGATGAATGATAGGGCACAGGCTGCTGTGTTTATACCAGATTTAGTGGCTCAAAGGTGGCATTTGTTACCATCATCAGCAAGTAACTAAGCAAATGGATGCAACTTCCTCTGCATATTTTATCTCTTGTTGCACATCTCTAGATGATTGGAGAAGGATTTATGATACGGTAACAACCTAAAATGACAAAATTGAGTGTAGATGTAAGAAAGCAGTTTGCACTAAATTACACAAATTCACTGTGTGGATGATGTTAACATCTTCAATTTGTTTTCGCACTGGAAAAAGCCCCATGGTTAGCCAAATAGCCGCTGGCATCCCAACAGCAATCAGTCACTGTATTTTACTCATTATGCAGCCCACAGGCTGCTGAGAGAAGCTCGGAGGAGGGTTTTATCCACATTGCAGCTGTGAATAGCTAAGCTTAGCCAGGGTTCGGGTGAAGGCTCTTGAATTTACAAAGGGTACGAAACATACATGGCTACAACTGCGCATAGATTACTACTAGCATGAAGACTGGAGGCAATGCAGAAAATCTGAGGTCTAGGGTTGCAAGTGCACAAGGGATAGAAGAACAGACAGCATAAAGTCTTGCCACAGAAAGGAATTGTGTTTTGCCTACAAACAATGATGCATCTTTTGAACAGAAAAGATGCTACAGGATCGAGACACAATCTGTCCCCACAGCAATGCGGCAACACGGCGCGTGGGGACTTCATTATAATCTTGACTGTAAAACTTTGAGATGATCACAGAGAATTTTGTCTGTTTGTTTGTTTCTTTTCTCTCTGCCTATTATCTGTTTGGATTTGTTTTATCTCTCTTATTTTTGCCTCTTTGTTTAGGCATGCATTTTGTTCCTGCCTGACAGTGTTACTGGCCAGTTCTACCTTAGCAACTGTGGCCATCCACGCTATTATCAGACAAATTTTTGATCTTTTCTAAAGGATGTCTTTGAAAGTGTTTGGTAAAGTGTATTTTATTTTATAATGGCATCTTGTGGAAATTTCCAGAAATACAATATAATGTTACTTGTAACAGCCATCCAGAGGTTATACACATAATATTTGTCTCCTTTTTCCATATCTTTAAATAAATCCTGTTTGTGCATAATCTGTTCATTGCTCATTCCCAAATGGAGACATTACAGTAATCAGTAACATCAGTAATGTCTACCATACATTTATTTACATATATAGTAAGTAGAACAGAATCGTCAGTATATGTTGAACTACTGTTCAAAAGTGAGAAAAGAAAGAAATTAATACTATTATTCAGATGTGACGTCTTTCAACAAAAGGGTAGCACTATCTGTAGCGCTGGCCGCAGACTTTTTTTATGTAGGATATTTCAGTTTAACCTCAACGAAACTAATCATAGGCAAATTTGTGGGCATTACACAAATGAAAATGATGCTTAAATAATCAATAAAAACAATTTTCACACAATTTTATTTTTTATAGGGCCAGCAGAGAAGGCCCTGCTGCCCCTTACGGCCCACCACTGCTCATTTATGTGTGTATATATATATATATATATATATATATATATATATATATACACATATATATAAACATGAAGCATCCATAAAGCCTTAGTGTTTTGTTCAAGCTATTGAATTATTGCTATTGATTCATGTTAATTGTTAGTTTTCGGCCCCTCCCAAAATCCAAATTTATAACAGCCTTTTTACCTGTGCAGTTAGGAATTATTATACATGAATTAAACATTTTTGAAAGTCTAAGATACCCTTTTATAGAAATATTACAAGCATATAAATTTCTACTGTTCAAAAGTGAGAAAAGAAAGAAATGAATACTATTATTCAGCAAGGACATGTTAAATTGATCAAAAGTGACAGTAAAGACATTTATAATGTTACAAAAGGTTTCCATTCCAAGTGCTGTTCTTTTGAATGTTATATTTATTTAAAAAATAATTAAAAACGGTACCATTTTCCACAAAAATATTACGCAGCTGTTTTCGACATTGATAATAATAAGAAATGTTTTCTTGAGCAGAAAATCAGCATATCAGAATCAGTTCTGAAAGGTCATGTGACACTGAAGACTGGAGTAATGACTTTTTTTTTTTTTTTAATTGTAAAAATATTTAACAATTTTACTGTGATTTTGATCAAATAAATTGTCGTGGTGACCATAGCTCAGACATTACATTAGATTTTTTTTTTGGCAAAGTCTGTTCCTTCTAGCTCACCTAAGAATAATAACCATCTCAATTTCCATCACTTTATGAGCATTTTATGGGCACTGTTTATGGAAATCTGTGGTTCAGTGGGTGTTATATAAAACTTGTCTGAGCAATCAACAGTAACCAAGGGAGTCAGAGCTTAGCAAAAGCGTAGTTCTCTTTTTCTTATTTCTGAAATTCTCTACTTGCCTTTAGTTTTGTGCACCCTCCAACCTGTTTGCATGTTTTGCTGCAAGTATCTATCACCATGGTGACTATTTTCTTCTTCTGTTGGAGCACTATATGACTGTGTGACAATTGCACGAAGACTAAAAGCATAAATGGGACTTTGGCTGTGACTTGACTTTACCTGAACAAGTTTGATCAAATGTGGCCAAAAGACCAAACCAAAATCACTCAGTGCTAAGCTAAGTGTATATATTTTTTGTTATATTTTTATTATTTAAATATAAAATACAAAAATATATATCTATCTTGGCATATGAATAAGGTAGCGTAACTCAAGACAACAGATATGGTGGAAAAAAAGAAATACACCTATCTGGTGTGTTTTTTTATTGTTGTTTCCATTTAAATGAAAATACATATCAGTGGTGACTAGAGATTAATATTATTATATTTCCCATTCTATGGTATGATATGCCAATATGTTTGTTTATCTACATGAAATGAAACAGTGCTGTATGTTTATGCCTGCAAGCCTCTCTTTTTCCTGAGAGTTGTGTAAAGTCTGGCGTTCTTGATTGTATGTCAGTGTTTTTTGAGGAAGATCTTACATCACCAAGGCCAGTTAATTTAAGCAGATATCTCTCCACACCTCTTTCTCAAATGAAATTTGGTTTTCACTCTCTAAAGCGGTTGTCTTGTTTTAGATGTATTCAGAATAAGCTCTGCAAAAAGAGAAATAGAATTTCTTTCTGGGTTGAATGAAACCTGGGGGACAGAAAGTTTTTCCTAAAACAGGTTAAGCATCCTCAGCCACACACCTACTCACCTTAAAAAACGGAATATATGCAACCAGAGGCAAATGAGAGAGGCTTTCTATGCCAACAATTCACTGCGTCGAACTTTTAAATACACATTGTTTCTCATTCAAAATTGATCATGAAGTTCAACACTTGCTTAAAAGCTTAGAAAAAAAATGCATAGGTGTTGTTCTGTGAACACTTCCCCACAGAATCCATAAAATACACTCATGAGTATGACTAAAAGGCTTGTTAATGCCTTGGACTGCATTATGACAAGCCTTGCATACATTAAAGCTGCTAAAGAATTGCTGTGCTGTATTGACTTTCACTGTGAAGTTATTTAGTATTCTGCTGCTTTCATGTTTGTGCTATACTGCAATGCATTTACCTTAAGTAAAGCTATTGTGCAAATGAAAGGAATAGGAGGACTGTAATTAGCTGCAGTTATTTCTTCATTTCTCTTATTGATCAAGCCAGTGTGCAAATTATTTAATACAGCCTAAAGAATCAAACATGCTCTTAAGTGTCTAACAGCTGAGAAATTACATCTGTGATCTATGGCAAGCACAAACACAGTGTCCTTGTCCTTCAGCTGCATTTATCTGCTTTGCATTGGGAATCCAAATAAACCCTCTCACCACTCTTGTAAATAATGAGAATAGGGACTTGCATTCCTCTGTTGCTGTTAATCACATCATTTCTCAATCTAATTTGGCTTATCTCGCTGATGGAGAATGTGATGCTTGATGAAGTAATCCAACAGAGGTGTGGATGTGTAGTTGTATATACAGAATGTATTGCAATTCAAAGATCTCTTTGCCTTAAAGAAATAGAATAACCCCAAAATGAATATTTGCTGAAAATTTACTAACCCTCAGGCCATACAAGATTTAGATGAGTTTGTTTCTTAATCAAAATGGATTTGGAGTAATCTACCATTAAGATGTTTTAACTTTAAACCATTACTTCTGTACAAAATACCAGACCATAATCCATAATAGCATGTCCTCCAGTGAAAAAGTCAATCCCTTGTATACATCAAATTCTACTGAAAATCCAATATAACTGTTTTGAATTTTTCCATAGAAGCAGCAGAAATTATTCATACAATTTTGAGTGAACTGATAGGCATGTTCCATATTTGTATTTTATTGATTTCTTGATTATTTAATTTTTTTGTATATTTTAATTAATATAAATACATTTGAGAGATATTTTCATTTATATATTTTAATTATTATCAATACTGCAAAAATATTCCAAAATAAAATATATAAATGTGGCCATGATCAACACTTTACCTGTTCACATCCCACAACTGCACAAAGCAATTTTAAAATCTGACATTAGAAATAAAATATGGGGAAATTAAAATAACTAAAATGGATATATTTTGTATTATTCTACCCCCAGTGGTACTAAGCAACACTGATCAAGGCTATAGGCATTTTGAGCACAGTTTTCAGACAGTAACAGCAGGCTCCAAGCATCCATAGTGGGTGTAAAGTGAACATTGCTGCTCCCTAATAGAGACTCAGGAAAACAGCCGTGTTTCCTAGAGCCTCTTTAGGCATCTCAGGAACATTCTGGGCTAAGATCACTGGCTTGTGTAATCCTTTATAGAGACAAAGGGGTTGTCTTTAGCGCTTCGCTGATGCTTTGCTTGGTGTAAGCTTCTTGTAAGTACTTTCACAAAGTCATTTCATCACAAAAACAGGATTTTGAGAAACTCACAGAATGATGCTTTTGCTGTCATTACGGCCTTTCTGAGTAGCGTTGGGGATTACTGTGCTCGGCTGGCTGAAATAACAGCAAAGGAACAAAGTTCTGATTGGTATCTCAGGCCAATAGGTTGAAATTTTGTTACAGAGGCTGAAATGGAGAGGTCACTTTTAAGAAATACTAGATAAATAACCATTGTGAACATGATGAAATGGTTTGAAATGGTTCTATTATCAGCAGCCTGTTATATCTGCTCTCTGCCTATCTGTGATTTTATTGGTTTCTAGAAATTCTGGCTTATGTCATAGATGTTTGTGTAATATCCTTTCTACATCCTAGAATATACACTGTAAAAAACGATCAGTTGACTTTACTTTAAAAAAAAAAAAAAAAAAAAATTGAGGAAACCTGTTGCCTTAAAATTAAGTAAAGGAAATTCATGCATAATTAAAAGAAAAAAAGTTAAGTGAACTTGACAATTCTGAGTTACATTAACAAATAAGCAAAAGAAAATGTGTTGTGGTAACTTTTTATTTTAAGTTGGACTAAATTAATTCATTAAATTGCGATTACTTAAAAGTGTGAGTCTACTTAACTTAAAACTAACAAGTTAATCTGAGTTCTGTCTACTTAATTAAATTGAGGAAACCCATTGCCTTGAGAAAATTAAGTAACTACAACTTAAAATTCACTTGAGACTGATTTGATGTAATCTTAGAGCCTGTTTACACCAGGGCCCGCATGTATAAAACGTCTCAGAAATGCTCTTAAGAATAGTCTTAAGCTTTGACTTAAGTGTCAAAAAATTCTTAGTAAAAAGTAGGACTTTTCTAAGAGTAGGAGACTTTTATAAAGAAGCTAAAAGCAACTTTCTGATTCTTAAGTGTTGACTGAGGTGACCCTTAAGTGAACTAAAGACTACAATGATGTCAACACAAAATGGCTGACCTCTGAATCAGTCAATAGTGAGCCTGTTCATGTAAAGTCACAGCAGCACAACACCAATCATTTAATGTAACTAAAATAAAATCATTTAATTAAGACACTGAAATATTTTAATATTTAAATGTGTTTTTTTAAATGCTTTGCATTGTGCAAAATTATCACAAATTATTACTGATGCTTTGTTTTCTATTGGTATGCCTCTTTGTTTAAAGTTGGAGCAATGATGTGAACATAAGTTCCATCAATGGCTCCAACAACTCCACGTAAGCCCACAATCCTCATAAAACTGGCTTGTTTTTGTAATATGGTTTGGCAGTCAGTTGGAAAGTCAATAAACTGCCATATAGTAGTGGCCAAAAGTGATGTCCGTCCTAGGAAATTTGACATCTTCAACCTTAATAAAAAAAATGTAATTAAATAAAAAAATGTGCAAGATTTTGTAAGCATATTGCATAGCTGCTTAGAGTCAATTGTTTTATTTGTGATAATGCAGTGAAACATGCCAAATTGTGTGGTCATAATTTTTGTTCATACAAAAAAAATCATACAAAGAAATTATGAAAACATGCAAAAACAAGAGGACTAATTAAATATTAATAACTTATGTTGTAGTCAATGTGCCAATGTTGCCAATTTAGTGATTTCTCACTAGATTTAGTGACTTCCTCATCCCTTTAGAGACTTTTTTTTTTCAAAAGCCTAGCAACAAAATCAATTTCTTGGACAAACTTTTTCTACATTTAGAGACTTTCCCATGACGTCATAACAGCGGGTTCACTGATCTATATAAATATAGATCAGTGAACTCGCCTTCATATAGTCAGCAACATTAAGTGACCAGTTTTAGCTACTTTCAATTGAAAGCGGTTGGCAACACTGGTGGTCAGTGTTTTTTTGGCCTTTGTATTTTAATGGTTATGTTTTTTTTTGTGGGGGGGGTTGTTAGTGCCACAATATGCAAGACCCTGCTTACAGTGTCATCACCGGTGCATTGCTGCATTTTTCCAATTTTCCAGCCAAAGAAAAATTATTACTTTAATTTCTGCAGTTTGAGCATTGATTTGTTGAGTGGAAGAGGTTATTAAATTTCTTACTTTGTCAGTTACAAAAAAAAAAAACTTTTTGATCTTGACAATCAAGTTTGTATCCTTTTATCAACTCCTTATCATCATATACTTCCAGTATGTCATATCTTCGCTGGAAAGTGTTTGTCTCCTCTTTGCTGCCATCTTGTTACTCCTAACTAGGTTAGGAAACCTCTTCAGCTCTCTTAAATAATTTAGGACATGAGACCTAGTCTTAACACTTAAGAACCTTTATGAATCACTCTTATTCTTAAGTCTAGAAATAAGAGTAAAATTAGGAGAGCGCGTGACATCAGCACTGAAAAGATAGGTTTGTCTTACTACTTTTAATGAAGATGATTGTGTGTCGACGGTCTGTGTTTTACTTTCAGTTTCATTCGCGGCAGTTTGCGCATCGGCTTGCTGAAGAGATGCACAGCTGCTCATCCGCAGCGATTTGTGTTGCATTAGCGCAGTCATATCTGACTATAACATGCCATATAGCCTATAATATGCCATATAGCCTATAATATGCCTCCTGAAGTGGTTTGAGCGATCGGATTTATATCCGTCTCGAATGCGTTTCGGAGGGCATTTACACCTGGGCCCGTATTCATGAAAAATCTTAGCGCTAAGAGTTGCTCCCAGTAACAAAATTCTAAGAAAATTCTTAGAAATGTGGGTGTTTCCTCTTAAAGTTAAAGAAAAGATCATAGTAAAGAAAGTAATTCAAAAAGCATCTTAACCCTTAAAAGAGGTCTTAAGGGGAGACACTACAGGCAAAAACACTGTTTTTTTCATGCACCTGTCAATTTTGAGATTTTGGGCTTTTTGGTTTTTCATGAAGTGTTTTTTCAGACTAGGAGAACGAAAACATCCAAAAGACACTGTTAAGTGCTTCTTTTATAGCACTTTATCTATTTGTGTCAATAGATTTCAATTACAATACATATTTTTAAAGGCCGTTTTCTCAAAATGAGTTTTTTCTCCTACACTGAGCCATAAATCTCCACTTCAGTAGCACTTACAGACACCAAACTTTACATTTTTATTCCTGTCTATATCCTGAAGGTTTTTACAGAGGGATTTGTTCATATATAATTTGCTTGATTATATACAACATTTTAATCCCCCCAAAATTGTCAAAATATAGTGTTTTCTGTCTGTTCTAAGTATTTTCTGAATTATGGAGTGACAAAATGTAATATGTCAAAAAAATTAAACAAGAATTTTGAAACTGACTTCATCCATTGTTTAGATTTTTGTACTAGAAATGTATGCAAATTAGTGCATATTTCATTAAATAATGCCTCATTTGCATATTTAAATCTAACATTTTAGAAAACTTATAATACAAAAAATGTTTACAATTATCAATGTAATCAATCAACTAGGTAAGTAAGGTGATAACTATTAGTAAAAAAAATTACCCTATTCACCTGCAGTGTCTCGCCTTAAGGTCCAAAATCGTTAGGAGTACGGACGAAGACTTTTAAGAGGCTTAAGAGTTTGTTTAGCTGTGGAGAAAATGGACGAAACAAGAAGAGGGAGAAGAAATGTGTTGCACGCAATGCATGACTGAGTTAATAAAACGCTACACATTAGATCGTGCAGGGATCATGTTTGTGACCGATCTTATTAAAGATATGCTAACATCTCCGACACCGCGCTGAAATGCCATAGCGCCAGAAATGAACGTAATCACTATATTAACATATTTGGCAACTGGAAAAATGCAACTATGCAGCAGTGATGATTTGGGTCTGTTACAGCACTTATGTCGCTGTTAATTTCCTATAAAATACATTAAGTATGACAGCATGGTGAATAAAAAATAAAGAATGTGAGTGTGTGTGTGAGAGAGAGAGAGAGAGAGAGAGAGATAGAAAGAGAAAGAGAAAGAGAAAGAGCACGGTAAAACAGGAAAAATTATGCCTGTAATTTCAAAGTGAAGGCTTATAATAAACCCTACTCTTAAAAGCGCTCTTTTATTTCCTTCCTGGACAACCAACCAATCACAGTCTTCAAAAGACTCTGTCATCGCTAGCAATGGGGTCAGCCCCACCTCCTCACTAAGATAAAAGTTTTTGTCTTTTCCTCGCTCAGAGTTGCTCTCAGATTGGTCCTGAATCACTTTTAAACTAAGACTCCTAGTTAGAAATGTTTAAGCTAAATTAGGAGCTCTCTAAAAGAATTATTAGAATCTTAGGAATACGGGCCCTGGTCTTTTCACAATTGGATAGCTATCCGATCAGACAAAACGCATGAAGTGACCAGGTGTAAACATCCCCTTATTTTACTGATTTATTTCACATTGAAGGCTAGTAATACAATTCTCAAAAATACAAAATTGTTCAAAACGGACAGCACACAAACATTTCTATGAAGAATTGTCAAAAGCAAGTCAACTCACTCACAGATGGTGTCATTAGGGGTCATTAAAGGGGGTTAGGGGGTGTGCCCGAAGCACGAATCCATATTCAGAAATGGACAGAAAACAAATAATTATTGCTAACGGTTGCCTGTTACATTACAGTTCATAAAATTTCACTTACCACATAAACAGAGTAAGGAGAGATGACTGAGGATGATGGCGAATGATTTGCAGATCCTGAGCACCACTGACAATCTAATCTTGTAAAATGTGTGGTAAGCACTGCCGCTCCATAGTATAAACAGAGTAGCCTACCTGCGATCGCGAATCTCAAAAGTGAAACTAAAAAGTGATTGTGCATTCGAAAGCAGTTTCAATGCCAGGCATAATAGCAGCTCCCTGATGCCTGTAATTTATATACAGTATAATATACATTTATGAACAGGGGGGGAAAAAAAAATCACGATTTTGAAGTCTCAGCATCCACACGTAAGTATACAACCATGGCAACGACAATCGCGGAAACAAGCGAAGATGACACACAAGCATATTCAAGCAAAAGCCAACACGGATAAGTTGTGTGAAACAAAGCAAAATCAACGTTACTCACCTATAAAGAAGAAATAACGCAACCTCGGCGTGCGATTCGAGCCCTTCCTGCTCCTTGAGTTCTCTCCACCGCTGGAAATTGCTCCGATATTTCTTACCTCTTGCCTGATTGTAACCCTTCTTTTTAATGTTTTGTTTCTCTGATATTTTCCTCTTTTTTTTTTTTTTAACTGCCATCTCTCTCTATCTATAGTCGATCTGCTAATATCCATCCTGTGCACTCAAATTGAGCACTCTCTTCTCTCTATCAGTAC
The DNA here is from genome assembly GCF_012432095.1 of Onychostoma macrolepis. Lineage (NCBI taxonomy): Eukaryota > Metazoa > Chordata > Actinopteri > Cypriniformes > Cyprinidae > Onychostoma > Onychostoma macrolepis. Next base: position 26,014,594 of record NC_081160.1, read on the forward strand.
AAGACATACCCCCTTACTGCTGATTGGCTACAAGTGTGTTTTGGGACTCGGTCAGACACTGCGGTCAAAAGCGTTTTTCAAAAATCACTTAGTGCACCTTTAAGGAGCTACGGGCTAGGCCGCCACTACTGGCTAATGTACATAGCGGAAACCCTGATTAATCCTCTGTTTACCAATGTCGCCTTTCAAAGAGACAGTGAGGGGGACGGATCGGGTCACTATGAATCTGGGGCGGTCATGTCCCCCGTCCCTAGTGCCACCTGCATGTTCTTGGCATATGCCTGAAATTATATGAGAACTATTAACACAAAATGGTTAACTAGGAATAACCGCAGTCTCATTTAGATATAATTTATACTGCTTGACAAAATCAACACTCTTAAGCCCTGTTCGGATGGGATTAGTTTTACATGGAGAGGTGGGGTAAAGTAAATTTTACCAGAGCTTCTCAGTGATTTTAGTCCCGTCCGAATGTGCCATCTCAGTAATCATTACGGACGATGTCAGTAAAAATTACGGTGACTTTTAACTTCTGATAACTTCTGTAAACGCTGATGACACACAGCTCTATCTCTCTTTTCAACCAGATGATCCAACGGTAGCTGCACGGATCTCAGGCTGCCTGGCGGACATCTCGGCATGGATGAAAGAACATCACCTGCAGATCAACCTGGCAAAGACTGAGCTTCTTGTCTTCCCTGCCACTCCGACTCTACAGCATGACTTCACGATCCAGTTAGGTTCAATAACCCCATCAACTTCGGTCAGAAATCTTGGTGTAATCTTTGATGATCAGCTGACCTTCAAAGACCACATTGCAAAGACTGCTCGATCTTGCAGGTTTGCACTATACAACATCAGAAAGATCAGGCCCTTTCTGACAGAGCATGCTGCACAACTTCTCGTCCAGGCCCTTGTCATTTCTAGGCTGGACTATTGCAATGCTCTTCTGGCTGGACTTCCGTCAAACACAGTCAAACCTCCACAAATGATTCAGAATGCAGCGGCACGACTGGTCTTCAACGAGCCCAAAAGAGCCAATATTACACCTCTCTTTATCTCCTTGCACTGGCTACCGGTCGCGGCTCGCATCAAGTTCAAGACACTGATGCTTGCATATAGAACAACCACAGGCTCAGCACCTGCTTACTTGCACTCTCTATTAAGAATCTACATCCCCTCCAGAAATCTGAGATCTGCTAGTGAGCGACGCCTCGTGATACCATCACAGAGAGGCTCAAAATCACTCTCCAGAACATTTTCGTTCACCATTCCTGGCTGGTGGAATGATCTTCCCACCCCTATCCGGAATGCTGGATCCCTGTCAATCTTCAAGCAACAACTGAAAACTCATCTCTTTCGACAGCACTTGACTTCATCCTAAACTTTAAAAAAAAAAAAATCTCTCTCTTTACTTATTCCTTCCTTTGGTAGTTTGTACTTATTTGAACAATGCCTGAGACTTGGTGTTGCAAGCACTTCGTCTGTCTGATTGCCTCTTCAAGATGAATCGCTTTATGTATTCCCCAATTGTAAGTCGCTTTGGATAAAAGTGTCTGCAAAATGACTAAATGTAAATGTAAAACGCAGGCGGTTTTGATGGCGGCGTGGAGGCGTAGCGCAAGCGGTGCAGGTGCACCCAAAATCATGCCACTTCCACGAGCACGGCGCATCGCGGCAGGCGCCGCCAAAGATAAAAATAGGCTTGTTTGAGATGAGCAAAATCTGCGCAGAACCGATCACCGGTGATCACCGCGAGATGCATGCCGGTTAGAAAAGTGTCCGAGTTAAGTCCGCCATGACGTGTGCCAAAAAAACTCTAGCGACGGCGAGGCGGCTGTGTCGGACTGAGCAGTCGCGCGCAGTTGCTCTCCACCGACTGCGCTGATCAAAAGCATGATGGGAAACGACTGACTGACGACACAGCTTAATGCTCATTGGTTCAGACAACCGTGATGCTGCGTTCTCTTCTAAAATTATTTATTTTTTAAATCTGATTTCATGCGATTATGTATCTAAATTATGCATGAATATTTCCAAACACTATGACAGTGCAATCTCTGGGTGAGATATGTGATTGTTGCCATATTTCAATAAAAATCTAAAATACACGTTTGTATTAAAGTAGAAATGGATGACAAATACGCATTTCATATGGAATTAAATAGCAAGCACTTTGAGTGTCTTGTTCATCACATTATATTCATATAAAGCAACAGAACTGAAATCATATCATGTTTATCAGCAGCACAACATATGAGTGAGAATAATGCGATATCTGCCTTTGATCACGTTGGTATCTGTTCCACTTCGAGAGGGCAGAACTGTCTGTCTTGACTGCGCTTATTTCACTCCTCCCCTCACTGCAGCCGCCTGCTCTCGCCTTACATTTCAGACGAGGCCAGGCGCATCTCAAACAAGCCTAATATTTTATCTTTTTGTGAGTGGCAGCAGCAGCCACGTCGGTTTCAACCAATCAGAGAACTGATTATTAACAACCAATTGTAACATTTCACTGAGCTCGTGTCAGAGTGTTGAAAACCTGATGAAGATCGCTGTAAATGTAGCCTACTGGAATTCCCTGAGTTGTGTGATCCATCAAAATCTCAAGAGATATAAATAAAAAAAATTTAAAAAATCCAGCATGTCAGTGTACGGAGTTTGTTAGGTAAAATTCAAATAGTCCTATATGTAAAATCTCCTATACTCTATACTCTCCCATAGCAAAAAAAAAAAAAAGATAACACCAATACAAGACTTACATTATGTTTTATTTATTTAGTTTAGGCAATACAAATGTGATTTGTATAACTAAGGTCCGCCCCTAGACCGCGACGCGAGCTCTGCCTCGACTGCACAAAATGCTTCCACTACGAGAGAAAGCGGCAGCCGCGCAGCTATTTGCCGTGTCCCATGTGAAAGTATGACGTTCAGCCGGGGTCATTAATAGGTGCGTTCGACTTGAAGCGCGGCTACAGACGGTGGTCAACGAGAGTAGCCGCTTGCAGTTGGGCGGAGTTGAAAACGGAGCCGTTAAGCCGGACACAGTAGGTGTGTTCGACTTCATGCGGCGCCATCGGCGGCTGACTTGAAGAAGTGCATGCCGGTTAGAAAATTTGTCCGACTTGAACCGGCGCTGACGCCACGTCACTGTCACGTGTGGCATCAAAGTACCGCGAGAGCGTTTCGAGAGCAGTCGGCTGACTCAGATCGCGCAGTTTCTCCAGAGCAACTGCAGGAACGCTGATGACGACACAGCTGTTTCATGATTGGCCAAATTCACCACATGACAAAAATGAGGTGTGTTTCTAACATCTTCAATTCCAATACAGCTCACAAATATTATTTTACTAGGAAAATATCACAATCGTGTGAAAAAATGGAAGCTAAGCCAAACTTGGAACATTTTATAAAAAGAGATTAAACAAAGGGTACTACTACATTAGATAAAATTAAGAACAAAAAAGCAAGAAAGACCTATGAAGCTTTTTGTTACTTTAAATTTTTGTAATTTTACCCCTGGCATGAATTGTTTCACTTTACATATTCTCATGAATGTTTATTTGTTTTTGTACTTGTTGTGAGTTGTATATGCTTATACAAACCTTTGTATAATTTTTGCATAATAATGAAAAAATACTGCCCACAAATCTGTTTTTAGAACAGTAAAAGCTTTTTTTACTGTATAGTCACAATGTCATAATGAGTCACATTTAACCCTTTCACACGTGAGTTTAAAATATTCTATCTGAGCCCCCGGCGTGAGTTTTTTTAGGCGACTGTTATTTTAGAACTTATAGCCTTATTGTTTCCATGGCGACGCGTCATGCTTGTCATGTGACACACCGCAGCCGTAATAGCGCTGTATGACACATGGATTGCTTTTATTTCGTTTTTCCTTTTTTTATTATTAATATTCACAAACATACTCGCTATATTATTAAATATCTGATATTCCGATTCTGAAATATATGCAAGTAAATGTGTTTGGTTGTTTAAACAAGTTTATAATGATCGTGTTAGTTGACCTATACCGGGTGATGGGCGCCGCCATGTTTGCTCGCGCTGAATCCAGCTGTGGGATTTACAACACGTAAATTCATCCTCTCCTCCCGAAACACGTTAAAGTAAGTCTCCAGTAAACTGGGAGAAGAGCAGAGTAAACTTTAAAGTATCTACACAATCTGTATATGATATCAATAAAAACATGTCGTCAGATTATATTTGTAAGGATCATTATTGCTGCTTCCATAGACATCAGCGCATATTTTACAAACTATAAATGTATGGCTTTGCTAGTACTTATGTGTATTTAAATGTCTGAAATCTAAAATAAGCATCATATGGTTGAAAACACTGAATAATTACAAATATATTTGACAAATATAGCATGTTATTCACTTCATCTGTGATAAGAGTATCCAAACACCGCGAGAGCATCACTACCGGGAGCAGAAAGTGTCCGACTTCACTTCTCCGCTTTTAGTTCCACCCCCGACTGCAAGCGGCTGCTCTTGCCTAGTATCCAAACACCGCGAGAGCATCACTATTCTGCCCTGACTGCAAGCGGCTATTCTTGCCGATAGGTATGCGCGGCGTCTCATGAAGTCGAACACACTTGTAGTCCCTATGGAGAAACGCGCTCTCGCGGCACTTTGATGCCACACGTGACAGTCACGTGGTGTCGGCGCCGTCTCAAGTCGGACAAAATTTCTAACCGGCATGCACTGCTTCAAGTCAGAATTTGATCGATCTGCGCAGCGCTGCGTTAAGTTATTACACAGTCTTCAGTCTGTCAGATGACCGTTACGGTTTGAATTTCAAAATGTTAGTGAAGACCGCTGAGGCATCCTCTGTAGGTTTTATAAAGTGTCCTCAACGCAGAATAAAGTCAGTTACATACAGAATCTTTTGCGGTGGTATTATCTTCAGTCTTTAGTAATATACAGAATTAATATCTTCAGTCTTCGCGGTTGCTTGCGCCATCATGTTTAACTCGCCTCCCTTCAGAACGAGACAAGTTCATTTCGTGGCTAATTTCAAAGGGTTTATTTTGCTTCAATTACCACCTGACACAGCACTTTAAGCATTACCATTACAGTGTTTTTGCTTACATATTTATAGACTGTGGAAGTAAATAAAGGTGCGTTCACGCCATATCGTAATAACCGTAATTACGAGATACCAACTTGTAAAAAGCGTTCACATCCTCGCAGAACTCGTAATTACAACTTGTGAACTGGGAGCTTTCCGAAAGCTTGTTTTGCTAAGTCATAGTTTCTCAGGCTTATAGCCTCTTTCAGACTGTTAGCCCAAATCAGATTTTTGTGCAAATCCGATTGAAATTCGATCATATTTAAATAGTCTGAACGGCAACGAACTACATGAAATCCGATTTGTGCAAATCCGTTTCGAGCTACATTCTATGTTATTTGGAATCCTATTCAAATCGCATTTCTGGAAATCCGTTTCAGTCTGAACGGTCAGATCGGATTTAGCGTAGCTTTTTCACGTCCTCAAGCCACGTAAAACGTAAACACGTCAGATGTTTTTGCAGAAAACATGCTGAACATCTTTGCAGAAACAAGCTTGTGTCGTTGCGAAGTGCAAGTCAAGCGGTAAAAAACAATATACTGCTAGTACATACCTCTTTGTGTTTTGAAAGTAGCAGAGACCAAAAAAAAAAAAAAAGCAAGTAGCGGAGACAGCATCACGGAATAAAGCTGCACATTCAAGCTTCCTGCGTTTCTGCCGCTGCCTCACACGAGAAAATAATACTACAGCGCAACCACGACGGTAAGACAACATCTGTATTGCAAACTGTATTACTGTTACTGTTGTTTTTAGCGTACTCATAACAACTCAATGGCATTACCATAGAAACCAATGCACATTCAGTAAAAACAAAAGAGCACTTATGGACACACAAATCGGATATGAACAGTTGCGATATGCTTTGTGGATAGTCAGTTATTCAAATCCGATTCCATCCGGATATGCACAAAATCGGATTTGGGCTGACAGTCTGAACGAGGCTATATAGCATGAACAGGGATAAAATATAAGTTAATTTCACATAATTTATATTATCAGTAACTTCCAATAAATTATGCGTTGACCTTCAGTGTGCACATTGAATTACAGAAATTAAGTTACAAAGCATGGCAGAACCCGTCTGCCGTGGCACTGAAAATCAAAGCTTTAAGCTTTAATTAAACTTTAATGAGAAAGTTTTATATATACTATATTGACTGCTTCGGGTAGTGCTTTTTTTATTTATTTATTTTGGTCCAGAACTCTATCAGTAAGGCTCGAGTACCCCTTTATCGACAGTTTTGTATTCTTTAAAACTCATTAGCATTAATGCTATTGTCATTAAAGTCTGTGTAAAGTGATATTAAAATATGTGTTCTGAGTTTGTCACACTACAGAAAAATGTGTTATTAAGCACTCAGCCAAATTTCAATGATAAAAAAACCCGCCAAGTATCTAAAATAAGTTATCAAAATCTTTGAAAAATAAGCAGGACTCTCTGCTCTCAAACGCTGGGGGCGTGTCCGCTGTCGGAGCTGAAACCACGCCCACTCGTGGGAAAGCGGCCGTCTCTCTCAACTGTCAAATACCTGAATGGATGCTAGCTACTGATGCTACCTCTAGTAGTTTAATTGGATTTATACAGCCATACATGTTTGAGCATGCAAGTTCCTTATTTAATTGTAGACGCGCGGAAAGCGCGCTCAACACGCGTCAGCGCTGCAGTGAGTTGAAACCTTCTCGTAGTCAAGGCGAGCACGGCTCATGGTTGCTTAGCAACGGCAAACACCACAAGAGCGCAAGCTCCGGTGCGCTTTGAAAGAAGAGAAAGCGGTACAGCTCGTGTTTCCATGCGTTTTTAGATGCGAATTGTGAACGCTCCATGTTTTTAAATTGTATGTATTCTGCCACATATTGATGTCTCTGGGCTAAGACCCGGGTATCCATTCACCCTAGAACCGTCCCTGCCTAGAATCTGTATATCTAACATCACAGACATTCAAAAAGACGAACGAAGAACTTGACCTCTCAACATAGTTATTATAGTGTTAGGGGCGGGGCCACTCTCGGTGGCTCCATTGCGTCATCGAGCCACCGTTTTAGCCCCACCCAAAAAATCCTGAACACAGAATTGGTGAAAAACTGTTTAACGGTTTAACTCCACAATTCAGTTCGGAGTCTTTGTAATGTGTTTCAGCAATACATTTCTAACATTTGTAATGTGTTTAAAAGCAATTCTCAGAATTCTCTTTACACGGACTTTAAATTAGTGTTAAATAAAAGCACCATGAAACACCAAGAAGCTTTCTTTCTCTTCAACAAGCCACTTGAGCTTGTGTGTCTTTCACAAGTATAAAAGAGAATGCAAATTTATTTATAAATGAAATCCGGGCAGGTGGAACGATTGAGAAAAGTCATTTGCACTCTTTGTAGGAATTTAAAAACTGCAGCAGTTCGACAATATACAAAATATCACCCATGAGCACATACACTCTCATTAGTACAAAAATAGTATCATTCATTTTACATCTTTAGCTCAAATCAGAATGTTAAAAAACTCAACTAATGTGTTTTTTTAATTAAGTGGGTAACACTAGACCACCTTTGTGTTGCTTTTGAAGCTTGAATGCCTTAGTCCTTTTTTTTTTTTTTTAAATAAATGTATGGAAAAGAGCGACCAGTACAGCTCTTAAAAATCTCAAAAGTATTGGGGTGAGCAACTGACAATATAAACTTTACTATAGTAGTAAGATAAAATGATAAGGAATAGGTTTATAGACTTTGCCATATGCAGTAATAATACACTGTTTATTTTGCATCCATATTTCACAAACTTGTCGTGACTGTTACAGATCGGGATAAAAAATAGTGTAAATAGAGTTTTGTCTATTCTGAAATGCAGTGTGCAGATGGCTCTGGCCTCATAGAAAGATCTGTTAACTCACTCTGTATGTTCTCTGACCATCTGCGATTGTATTAGTTTCTAGAATTTCTGGCTCATGTCATACACATTTATAATATCTTTAGTACATCCCAGATTATAGATGTTTAGAATAATATTTCTAACATGAAATCTTTACTCTACAAACTTTGAGTGACTATGTGATAGTACAAAGAAAATAGCATAGAACAATTGGTTGTGCAAATAAAATGGTTTTATGGTTTCCGCCATAAAAATGGCCAAAGATGTGACTGTTTTTGAATGCTTGTCAAAGTAGATGATTGATGCAGTCAGGTGGTGTAGTAGCAACATTCAATAGTTAACTCAGCCATGCTAACCAGTCAAACTTTGACCCCTTGAGGCCTTGATACACTCCTAATGCAAAGAAATACATACTTGTAGGGTCACATGATCAGCACACAACATCAGGGCATGACACATCTTCCATTACCAGTAAAAAATGTAATGCAAATATGCCAAGCAGATAGGCAGAGCACATCAAAATCCTCCAAAGAGATGTGACATCCTGCTCCTTAAACCTATAACCATTGCCGCAACTTGTGACATCAAAAGCAAGCTCCTTAGGAAGATCAGAGAGAGTACAATTTGGAAAGTCGAAGCGAAATTGCCATCCATGTCCACGTAAATTCTTCTATATGAAAAATCCAGCACTTGACGAGCAGCTATGTCTGCGTATGTGACTGTGAGCATGGAAAGGTGGGTGTACTGATACAAAAATGAAATACTTTTGATGCAATACTTGTTCTTATGAATCCTCTTCAGTCGGTTAAAACATGATGGCGCCCCATGGAATGCAATAAGTCACGTATTTCTCTCTTTTCACTTGAAAGTCTCTTTGTTTGATTAGAGTCTGGTTTGCTTAGAAAGTTCTGAATGTGTGTAGTCTTAAAATAAAGAGCTCAAGGTTTGAGTTCTTGATGAAATTTCAAAGAACAAGGACACACCAGGCCAGAGATGCGGCTGCTGTTTTACTTCTCTCTGGCTTAATTGTTCTTTTGTCGTGCTTGTACTGAAAGACTGTTGTGAAGCCATAGGTGAAAGGAGCTTGATGGAAAGACTGTAACATCTCCAGCGCTCGCATTTTATTCAGCTCTTTCTAAATCATCCCATATAGTTGCTTACATTCAGGGAACATTGACAGTCAAAAATCTCCATTTATTAGGACAGCTGAATTACAGAGAAGTATAAAGATGTGTTTACAGCTGGTTTGTGTACTTTAAAGAACAGAGAGCTGTTTGATCTCGAAGAACTAAGTGTAAATACCCTTCAAGATGTATTCTTGGAGATGGATGGCAGTCTGTTCATTAAGTGTTCAAGTCTGGTGAACTCTGATCTGCAAATTTGTATAGTAAAAAGAAAGTTTGATTTAATAAAAAGATGTAAGCAACAGATTGAGCTCTTGGCTCAATACAAAGAATGCAGACTGCAAAACTGTATTCATTCATTCATTATTTATTTATCTTCATTTATCTCACATATCTTCAATTTTGCATTGTGACATTATTTTTTAGGACATTTTACCCTTAGAAAATACACTTGAAATAATTGTCAAGATTGCATTTGTTGTATTACCGTTAATTATTATAATTTATTTAAATAAAAAAGGGACATTTACAGTAATGAAAATCACTGGAAAAATAAATAAATGTGTTTACATGTCCACAAAATGCATAAATAGATAGATAGATACAGACACGTTCCTTGACACGTTTTGCGACATTAATTCTGCATTTGCAGCAGATTTCCTCAGACATACATCATTTATTCCAGATATCATTGCTAAAATCGGACTCGAAGTTTAGCTATTTTTTATTTTTTTTTGACAATAGCATTCAGGATTATAGAGGTGGCAGCCCTCAATACCCAGAGAAGATGAACAATGAAAAGCCCATCTCTGGGTTCAAACGAGAGGGAAGCGTGATTCATTATGCAGTTGAGAGTGGAGTTGTACAGCTGTTGAACATCACCCAGGACAGACAGAAGTGCCACCAAATTAATTTGAAATCCGCCCTCCATTATGAATGAGGGCCAGGTGTTTCTCATTAAAAGTGGGCACACTGTCAGGAACACTTCAAGCTCACATGTGTGCCCACACACACACACACACATATGCACACACTCTTTGGTGGGTGTTAAATTATACACTACAAATAAGCTGGTGGCAGAATTTACCTCTACTATACAATTGTGTGGATGTAAACGTGTGGGGTTTTGCTATTCTTAGGTTATATGATTTCTAAAAACCTTGTTAAGGCTTGTTTCTTATAAAAAATAAATAAATAATAATAAAAAAAAAATTTAAAAATGCAGAAAATGTGTATTTTAGGGTTGGTCTTTGATTGCCTGAGCATCTATGATTGGTCTGTAGTAGTTTTTTTTTTAGTTTTTTTAACATTTTTAAGGAAATGTAAGTTTTATTCCCATGGATAAATTGCTGTCATGATGCCAGGGTGTTGCTAGTAGCCAAGGTGTTTTGGCTGGTTGCTTACTGGCCCCAAAGACCACACTAGCCAAATATTCTGGGCCTTTATATGTAAATGTATGTGTAAGTGATACATTACCAGTAAAATGACCAAATCCAAATGAGTAATTAAAATTGTATTAATGTTTTTGAAAGTAGTCTCTTATTCTCACCAAAGCTACAAACCGTAATATTGTGGAATACTATATATATATATATATATATATATATATATATATATATAAAATATTAATTTTTTACTTTTCTATTTTATTAGGCTATATTTTTAAAAAATATATAATTTATTCCTATGATGGCAAAGTTGAACTTTCAAAGCTAAATTGGTGCTCAAATATTCTAAATATGTATTGGCGTTCATTTAATTATAATGATTATTATTATTATTATTATTATTATTAGCAATGTTGAAAACAGTTTTTGCTGATTAATATTTTTGTAAAAAGCTGTGATAGATTATTTGATGAAAAGAAAGTTCAGTAAACAGCTTTTCATATTTTTAGGTATTTTGTAGCATTCTTTACTGTAACTTTTGATCAATTTAATGCATAAAACAGTTATATTGTAAACTGTAATAATATTTCACAATATTACTGTTTTACTGTATTTTTCATTAAATAAATGCAGCCTTGGTGAGGATATAAATACTTTTTCAGAAATCTTAATTATTCCAAACTTTTGGTAGTGCACATAATATTAAAATTACGTAATTTACAAGAACACTCTCACATCAGTGAACAGCTGAGTCATCCTATTGGTCCATTGTCAGTTTGCAGACAGTCAGTTGTGTTCGGAATATGCAGATCCCTCCATCTGGTGTCCTAGACAGCACCCTTAGCGGCCTGCCCAGTGCCAGAGCGCCCGGTCTCACCCAGACTCCTGCTTCATGAGTTGATCTAGGGTGCCAATGTGACCTGATCCTCAATCAGTGCCAGGTGTTTCTGCCAAGAGAAAGAGCTGAAAATAACCCTACAATTTATCATGGGAAATAGCCAGCTGGGTGAGTGCGTGTATGTGTGAGAAGAGTATGCATGAGGTATGCAATGCTTTATTCAACAGGGGCAAGAGATGCAGCTTCAGATGAAAAGAATCAGCAGTATCCCATATACTCTACCTGTTAAGTAGCCTATTCTATAAATTCTTTCTTTTTTTTTTTAACACTAATCTGTGTGTGAGCTGTTTTTAGTGTCCTCTCAACAGTATTAATAATTATATATAATAATAATATTAATACATTTTATTTATAACTTTATATTAAACGAAATCTCAAAGTGCTACAAATTTGAAAAGAAAAAAAACATAATTCAAATAATTAATTATGATCATTATGACGTCAGAAGAGTTTACAGAGGATTTGACTAATGATCTGATCAGAAAGTGAGATACTATTAATAACAATAGATTAAAATAGATTTTAAAATGCATAAACAATCAGATTTTGTTGTGGCTTAGTTTAAATAAATAGTTTGTTAATCTATGTATGTATGTGTGTGTGTGTGTGTGTGTGTGTGTGTGTGTGTGTGTGTGTGTGTATATATATATATATATATATATATATATATATACAGGTGCATCTCAATGAATTAGAATGTCGTGGAAAAGTTCATTTATTTCAGTAATTCAACTCAAATTGTGAAACTCGTGTATTAAATAAATTCAATGCACACAGTTTAAGTCTTTGGTTCTTTTAATTGTGATGATTTTAGCTCACATTTAACAAAAACCCACCAATTCACTATCTCAACAAATTAGAATATGGTGACATGCCAATCAGCTAATCAACTCAAAACACCTGCAAAGGTTTCCTGAGCCTTCAAAATGGTCTCTCGGTTTGGTTCACTAGGCTACACAATCATGGGGAAGACTGCTGATCTGACAGTTGTCCAGAAGACAATCATTGACACCCTTCACAAGGAGGGTAAGCCACGAACATTCATTGCCAAAGAAGCTGGCTGTTCACAGAGTGCTGTATCCAAGCATGTTAACAGAAAGTTGAGTGGAAGGAAAAAGTGTGGAAGAAAAAGATGCACAACCAACCGAGAGAACCGCAGCCTTATGAGGATTGTCAAGCAAAATCGATTCAAGAATTTGGGTGAACTTCACAAGGAATGGACTGAGGCTGGGGTCAAGGCATCAAGAGCCACCACACACAGACGTGTCAAGGAATTTGGCTACAGTTGTCGTATTCCTCTTGTTAAGCCACTCCTGAACCACAGACAACGTCAGAGGCGTCTTACCTGGGCTAAGGAGAAGAAGAACTAGACTGTTGCCCAGTGATCCAAAGTCCTTTTTTCAGATGAGAGCAAGTTTTGTATTTCATTTGGAAACCAAGGTCCTAGAGTCTGGAGGAAGGGTGGAGAAGCTCATAGCCCAAGTTGCTTGAAGTCCAGTGTTAAATTTCCACAGTCTGTGATGATTTGGTGTGCAATGTCATCTGCTGGTGTTGGTCCATTGTGTTTTTTGAAAACCAAAGTCACTGCACCCGTTTACCAAGTAATTTTGGAGCACTTCATGCTTCCTATTTATTTAATACATGAGTTTCACAATTTTAGTTGAATTACTGAAATAAATGAACTTTTCCACGACATTCTAATTTATTGAGATGCACCTGTGTGTATACATATATATATATATACACTCTCAGAAATAAAGGTACAAAAGCTGTCACTGGGGCGGTCCCTTTTCAAAAGGTACATGTTTGTACCTAAAGTGTCCATTTTGGTACCTTAAAGGTACATATTAGTACTTAAAGTGTACATATTTGAACCTAATAGGTACAAAAGTGTACCTTTTGAAAAGGTACTGCCCCAGTGACAGCTTTTGTACCTTTATTTCTGAGAGTGTGTATATATACAGAGAGAGAGAGATTTCTGAAAAAAAAGATTTCCAAAATATATAATACAAGCAACTGCTATTTAATTATCACTATTCAAACGTCCCTTTTTTGATTATATACAGTACATAAAATATTATTTCAGAAGTCCATCATAAGCAACTGCTTTTCAAATAGCATCGTTCAAAGTCCTTTTCCTCTTTTTTAGACGACTTGAATGACAAATTCTGTTGTAATAGCAACAAATATCTTGACAGGTTTGGATGCGGTTGCTAAAAATGTGTTCTGTGGGTAATTATTGCCACTCAAATTCATTCATACATCTCTGGGAAAAAAATCCACATCTCTGAAAAGTGATAGCATACCAATCCGTTTACAAAAGTATAATGTACTGGCAATCCATCTATCCAGGTGACTCCATTCTTTTAAATCACAGTAATGTTTTTCTTCTCACACAGGTCTAGGCTTGTTTAAGTGAAATTATTCTTCTGTGGTTGATGGCAAACTGTTATTATTCTCTACTGAAGTGGTGAAACAGCTGCTAAATCATTTCCTCAGCGTTGCGGGTGGATAGATGCCAGATATGATTGAGTGAGCCTGCAACTTACACCTGTCTCCAAACATTGTGGAACCGCAGCAACAGGAAACTCTGTCATAAAAACATAACAAGAGGTGATAGGAAACTTGCGATAAAAGAATATTAAGGGGTGCGACTGCCTCCTACATTTCAGATTAGATGGATACACACACAGCAATTGTTTTATTTTCTGCATATGGCATCACCAACCCATTGGTGTAGGAAAATGTATTTTGTCATTTGTTTTGGTCTTCACAAAATAATATTTTATTGCTCAGAAGTTATTTCTCTGCAGCTCAGGAATATTAATGGAGTTTTGTTTCATTAAGTATCAGCTTTGACTAAGATGTTTTCTTTACAAAATATACCATAACTGTCATTCACCAAGAGTAGCTACAGAGCTATAAAATGAATGAGAATAGGTAATTTGGTCTTGAAAGAATTTAATGAGAAGTTCTTGAGTTCATATTGAAATCCTGAGTGATTTCACTAAATCCTGATTTTCCACTATTGCACAGTGCAAAAACTGCTGTCTTATTTACTAACCACCCACAATCCAGTTTAACCATGCAGGCACTAAATGTACTGAAATAGTGCAATGCTGTAAGCATTCACATTTGATCATAGGAAAATTGTTCTCTGCAAATTGCATTCAGTAGAAAATTTGGCTGTGGTTGCACCATTTGCTGATTTGCATTAAACACACTCTCAGTGCAAGCAAACAAACAACACTATGGGTGAAATTCATTCTCAGTCAATTCCACACTGTATTTTGATCGCAAACTCAGGATTTATATTTAGTCATGAGATAGGTTTTCAAACTAGGTTTGCAAGCCTGTGCTAATGTCAGGGATCAGTCACCATCACAACAGTCACCACCCAGCACAGTCACCCACTCACAATCACCTGATTTCTGATTGCACGCACCTGCTGTCACTAATTAACACTAGTATATACACATGCACATCCATACCCCACATTGTCTGGTCTACTGTTCACATTGATGGACTGCTCTGGACTGTCTTGGCGCACCCGTGAAACTAACCCGTGAAACTAACCCGTGAAACTAACCCGTGAAACTAACCCGTGAAACTAACCCGTGAAACTAACCCGTGAAACTAACCCGTGAAACTAACCCGTGAAACTAACCCGTGAAACTAACCCGTGAAACTAACCCGTGAAACTAACCCGTGAAACTAACCCGTGAAACTAACCCGTGAAACTAACCCGTTGGACTCCCTGCCGATCTTCCCTCGAAGCCTGAGACATCCGATCCAAACCTGCAAACAAAGACACTGCATCACGACCACAGCTAAGCAAACAGAAATCCACTATAATTTGCTCACTCACCCGCATTTGGTCACTCTTGATTCTGCTTCCCAAGTTCCCTTCAATAAACCTGCTTGTTATTACTCACCAGTTGTGTTGGACTGTGTTTTGTGACAGCTAGGGGGCCCATGGACATTTTGATGGTACATGCATGGGATGGCTGTTATTTCAACTTTCATCTGTTTATTGTATCTGTCCCTAACAAATAAAACATATATATATATTTTAATTTATTTATTTATTTATTTTTTTAATTTTATAGTATCATTCTAAATGCATTTGGAACATCTATTAGATACTGGGGTCTTTTCCTCAGAAGGTAAATCTAAGCAGCACCAGACATTGTTTTCAAGGAGAAACAATTGAGATATTAAAGAGATCTCAGCTGTGATTTTTCTCTTTCTTGTGGATTTCAGCACTCAGCATTGTTGTGCTCACAGTTGCCATGGTAACTGTGACAGTGATAACTTTCATGTCTGCAGGTGTGCAGCTCTGGCAAAGTTTCCGTCCCTAGTTTCTTGATATCTTTTTGAATAGTTCAAAGCCCTGCAAATGATCTGCCGTGCACGTGTCATGTTATGTCACGTGTCTTTCAATTTAATGACGTTACATGAGAAATTTCCTCATTACACCAAGTTCAGGCCAGTCAGAATATGACTTAACGTCTTTTAAGCATTAATCTTAGTGTACTCTGCCTGAGTCTAGAAAAATCTTCAAACACTCCTCAGCATCAGTAAGCACTACTGCTCACCTGTAAGACCTTGCTTCCGCTTCCATATTCTCTTTGTGTTTTTAGACTGCATCTGCAGTAGCTTGAGACTGAACCCTGGAAATGGACATCAGTGGCTTCACCTGAGCTGCGCAAATCCAAAGCAAGCTTGCACCTGCTGTGGGATCTGTCTAGTGTTGAAACTGGAGTATAATAGAAACTATTGATTGAATTTGGAAATTTGCTGAGATTTAAGTGCAGTCAAAAGAATACTTTGCCAAAAAAGGGGGAAAAAAGGGCCAATAGCACAAAATATACACACTGTATAATTGACTGCCAAGTAAATTACACTGTCAAGGTCCAGAAAAGTATGAAAGACGTCGTCAGAATACTCCCATCTGCCATCAGTGGTTCAACCGTAACGTTATGAAGCAGCGAGAATACTTTTTGTATGGAAATAAAACAAAAATAACAACTTTATTCAACAATTTGGCACCGTAGCGCCTTTTTGAGAGAGTTTCGCTGCACGCAAAATGCGTACGCTGTTCTGTGTCAGCCGCGACATAGGGATGCATTTTCTACGTGGATTTACGCTTTGATTTAAACGCAAACAGTGCATCCGTGTGGCATGGTTGACACAGAAGAGCATACGCATTTTGCAAATATTTTTACAAAAAATATTTTTGTTGCTTCATAATGTTACGGTCAAACCACTGATGGCAGATGGAGTATTCTGACTATGTTTTTCATACTTTTCTGGACCTTGACAGTGTAATTTACTTGGCAGTCAATGGGACAGTCACAAGCCTCCTGGTTTTCATCTAAAATATCTTAAATTGTGTTCTGAAGATGAACGAAGCTTTTACGGCTTTGGAACGACATGGGGGTAAGAATAATGAATAATGACAAAATTTTCATTTTGAGGTGGAGTATCCCTTTAAGGTGCACAAACGATGATCATAGGGAACACTATTGTTCAATGTTAATTTGTTAATTTCTTTTAAAATAACTCATGTTGATTAGATTTTTAGTTCATTTTTTGTGACATAATTTAATACTTTTATTCAGCAAGAATGCATTAAATTGATCGAAAGTGAGAGTAACGGCATTTATTTAAAATAAATGATATTCTTTCAACCTCTTCTTTTTTTCATCAAAGAACCCTGAAAAAAAAAATTATCATGTTTTCCAGAAAAATATTAAGAAGCACAACTGTTTTCAATATTGATAATAATAATAAATTATTTGAGTAATGGCTGAAAATTCAGCTTTGCAATCACACATTTTAAAATATCTTCAAATAGAAAACAATATTTCAACATATTACTGTTTTACTGTATTTTTGATCAAATAAATGCAGTCTTGGTGAGCATAGGAGACAAATGTCAAAAATATAAAATAATAGGAAGTAATCTGGACAAATAAATTATGAAAATGTATTGTTAATTATTAGTTCATGGTATCTAATGCATTAAGTATTAACAAACTTTTTTTTGCTGTAAAGTGTTATCTGAAGTCTAAAACGGCCCCATAGAGTGCCAAAACGAATCAATCTCATTTGCAAATTAATAAAGAAAAAGTGTTAATGCACTGTTAATCATCAACCAGGAAGATACGAACCTTTGATATTTTTCAATGAAAAAGTCTTTAATCACTAGTATTCAGATGTAACATGTCTGCATTAAGATTGATGACTACTTGAAGAACATCTGCTCTGAGCACAGCTTGTATGGAGCCGTGCGAGTGACTCTTATGTGGTTGTTTTCATTTTCAATAATGGCTGGTACTGCAGCATCGCACCCCAGATCTGTGAGCCGGCACTGGTCTCTTCACTCAGCTCTAAGGAGGAACATCAGACTATTTAAAGCTCTCATCCAGCCAGTGAAGCACCCTTCAAATCAGCACTGCTCCCTGTGTAACAGGACGCAGGTGCAGTATGACTGTACTGCTAAAGCCAATTAACAGGGTAGTCTGCTTCGAGAGACGTTCGAATGATAAAATTACTGGATGATCACAACAAACCATGACTGGATTTGATTCGGAGGCCCTTGACATCTGCCAAAATTCAATGTTCCGTAGGACATTAGAGGACCTTGTCACGGTGAATATATAGAGTACTTATAGAGCACAATCACGGAAAATAAAAGCTCTCATGAAACTGAGTTGTCTAAGCATTTTTCTTGCTATTTGTGTTCTATATTGAGCCAGAGAAGATATTAGAGAAGATATTTTGAAAAATGTTGGTAACCAAACAGTTGACGGTAGCCACTGACTTCTATTGCATGAGGGGGATACTATGCAAGGCAATCGCTACCATCAACTGTTTGTTTAACAACATTCTTCAAATATATTCTTTTATGTTACACATGAGGAAAAATTGATGCGGGTTTGGAACAACTTGGGGGTGAGTAAATGATGACAGAATTTTCATTTAATGGTGAACTATGTCATGAATTTTGGTCAATCCAGAATCTATTTTCTTAGAGTCTACTAGCATAGAGACAGTTATTTGGGATATTTGTAGTTTATCAGCACTGTTTAATCATTTAAATATATGTTACAGAGATGGAACCTTGAAGATTTATCCACATACTTTAAATGTTGACTTGCATACTTAGCACATTATACATATTGGAATACAACAGTAAAGATAAGAATATGCTATGCTGAGCATAGCCATTGGCTTGAGATGGGGTCATGCACTCCTGCTCTCCATTCCAGTGAAATAACAAAAAAAAAAAAACTGCAACAAGACACCCCCGATTCTGAAATATATTCATTGATATACAGTAGCAATTTTTGTTTTTAAAGCTGTATCCACAGGCTGGTTTTGAACCCATATAAACTTCAGTTATATTTGTATGTTTTTCCATTTTTGCTTCTTTCCTTCTCTCTCACATGCCCTCTTTCTACTATTAGACATCCTTTCTCTCTCTATTTTCTATTCAATCAGCATCACTCCAGTCCTGTGGTCTGGCGCGTGTGGTCAAGATAAATTATGGGAAATTGGAGATGTATCTGGTCTTTATTACATCAGTGTTGTCACAATGAACCAGGTGCCTTACGTGCAAGTACAATATGCCCTCAAGGTCCATATCAGATCAACACAGTCCTCGGTTAAAGGGATAGTTCATCTAAAAATGAAACTCACCCTCATGTCATTCCAAACCTGCAAGACTGACTTTCTTTTGTGAAACACAAAAGATGTTTTAATAAAACAACATTGGACCCCATTGACTTATATTGTAAAAACAAAAAAATTTGAGACATTTTTCAAGATAACTTCTTTTATGTTCCACAGAAGAAAGTCAGCTGGTTTGGAATGACATTAGGGATATGACAATATTACTATTTTGGGGGTGAAATATCCAATTAACACAACAACAGGTCTGTTGATTTTGTGGGGTGTTTGTGAAATGTACAAGAAGTGTAGTTGTGCTTAGCGCGGGCCGTGATTAATTTCAATACAGGGCCAAGAAAGTCATCATATATGCATAATTATAGTGGAAAAATGCAAAGTTTCTTTGGCATACTCAAAGCAACATATTTTGAAATGCTTATGACTGACAAGGTCACTTATGATGACCTTGGCTTGCGCTCACCTCATAGCGATTGGCTGCTTTCTGGCATTTTTTGCCTCTCATTTGCATATATTTTAGCATTTCTCAACTTTTTGCCTCAGTCTTACCATTTGCTCTACTCCACCATCAATCCCACAATCCCCTGCGCAAACCTGCCGCCAAGCTCCCATAGAGAGCGAACTGGAAAAACCCTCGCCTTGTATGGTCACAAAATAACAGCATCCTCTTTTGTTAGACCCCACTGGACATTCACAACCTCTTACTTAGACACTTTTTGTTTTTCCACTCGTTTTGACTTTTGATGCATCGCCCTTAATCCCACAGTTGCTGTCGTCAACTCCCAACACTTGCTTCCACTTTTATCTTCTTGTCCTCGCTGCAGTCAATAAACTAAGACTCTAGGGGGGAGCAGAGAGAGGAGGATCGAGTGACATGCAGTATAAAAACGGAAATAACAAAGTTGTACGCAAACTTTTGTCAGTGCTGGACCGTGTTGATAATTAATGTCAAAACAGTGCAGTGGAATGGGGCAGCAGTGGCTTCATTTTGAGCCTGACATGGTCGCAGTGCGCCAGCAGGCTTCAGAGAGCTTCAAGGGCTGCAGAAGAGACATATTCCAGCAGAATGCACCGCCAAGCCCTGCCACTGCCCCTCTAATGAGGAGAGGGACTGTCAACAGTCGCTTCTCTTGCTCTCTAGCCAAGCCTCGCTTCCTTATTCGTTCTCTTTCCGTCTCCCTCTCACTCCCCACGGGATCCCAATTCCCCGAAGGCCTTTTCTGCCATTCACACTGACTTCACAGATTAATCAAATGCCCTCTGAAGTGCCCTCAAATGCCCTCTCATTTTCACCCTTTTAAATTTTGGACCCATTACCAACAAGCCGGCTACATTGATGGTTTTGTTAGGAGTGCTAAAGTGGGCCAAGATGCATACTCAGCATGGCTGTTTTCCATGAGGAGGCAAATGAATGTTACAACACAAGAGATCAAATAGTGTGTAAACCCTTTATTTTTCTAAAGTATCACTGTCCAACACCAATGGCTAAAGTTTTCTCTATTTTCATCCCTTCTACTCATTACATTCTCATAGAGGTCCTGAAATATGACATGCACTGCATGTGAGAGGAGGCAGTGCCTCCATATTACTTTGATTGGCTAATTTAAAGAGTCAGGGTGATAGTGCCTACCTTCTTGTGCTTCGAAATCACTCTGCAAATCAGCCTGAATAAAATAATATGGGACTGGTTGCTTTGTGAATCAGTGTAAACATCAAATGGAGCATGAATTTACATTGGGCTAATTTCCCCTGAAAGAAGTGGTTCATATATATATATATATATATATATTTTTTTTTTTTTTTTTTTTTTTTAAATTTCCACAGAAGAAAGAAGTGCATACAGATTTTAAACAACTTAAAGGGGAAGTAAGTGATGACAGAATTTTCGTGATGTTCCAAAGCTGTTGAGATAGCAGTGGTCTGGTTCCAATAAAGTAACAAAGCATAGTGTTTTATAGCCAACCCGATGACAAGTACATTTCCTTATGAAATACATTTGATCTTGTTTCAAGGATTTTTAGATATTTTAACTGGAAAATTAGATATAACAAATCAACATGAATAGGAATTTATGCTGTTTAGATGTAGACAGTACAGTTCTCTGTGTGCTTGACGAACTCTGCATATTTAAATATTTTCCCTCAAGAACAATAGCTTCTAAATTTGGCAAATTGTTAGCAGATGGTGCTTGGCATGAGACTACCCAAACACTGACAGGTGGCGTCATTGATATTTGATAGGGAGATGGCCTTTTATATATTCCCTACTTTTTCTAGATTACCAGCGACATCAAATGTGTTACTGGATATAACACCATGCTTGCCACAAATGTTCAAATAAGGGGGGTTGTGGAGGTTGTCTAACCATGAAGGGCGAAAATTAGGCCACATGCTGTGTAAAAGTGCTTCAGTGGTCAATGCACTAAATGGCCAGTTTTATGTATGAGTGTGACCTGCAGTATGTTTTTGTGTATTTTCAGGTCCAAAGTTGATTTTACAGATGAATAATCAGTGCAAATCATTCCAAGATAGAAGATTAAGAAGAGGTTTCCTGAACAGAGCATTTTCTTATTAAAGATCCATGTAAATGTGGCATGAGGCCTCTAGAGAGCAACAGCAACACATTCAGAGAAAATATTCATTGTTTTGTAATTCAAAAGCAATAACAGAGAAATTAATTGCGGAAAAGCTCATATTTATCCAAAAAGCCCCTTGATAATGCTAAAGAGCTGTGACTAGAGAGTCAACGCGTCCATTCTAAAGCACCTGAATGAGTAATGACGTTTTTAGCTGGTGAGGAGCTCTATTTAAAATCAGTCGCAGCCAAAGCAATGTATTACATAGTGTAAACCCATGTTGGGTCTCACTGGTGTGACAGAACCCATGCTGAAGTAATTAAGGACAGGTCTTTGCTGAAGGGCACAATAAACAGTCCTCTAGAGACCAAATGTACCAACATTAAGGCAGCAGGCCATTGCTTCTCTGGAGAACCCCTTGCTGACATGCACAGAAACGGGCCTTAATTATAAATTCGAGAAAGAAATGGGGGAAATGTGCATGTGGAGACCCTATTAGCAGAGGAACACTGAAAGTAAATGGAGATATAATGTGTGACTTTAGTGATTGATCATAGACATGTTTAATTATTTATTTGTTCACTCATTTCATGTGCTTTTTATTGACAATTTTTTTTTAGTTTTTAGTTTTGTGATATAACCAATATAAAGCTGTTTTTATAAGTATATCATGTATATCCACTTTGACTACAGAGTCCTTGTGCATGGTGAAAGTGTTATTAGTGAACGGGTGTGTGATTAAATCCTAATGTCTTTGGGCTAGTGGTGTACCTTGCAAATAATTAGCCCATATGGCCTCTATGACGTCAATTTGTGAAAATTGTTTAGTAGCATGGCAATTCACTTTTTCCACCAATAGGGGACATCCTATACTTAAAAATGCTTTCAGGGTTGTGATAATGAAATAAAAAACAGCATTGTTATGGCCAGACAGAGGAGGGCAGCACATGCCCACTTTTAACACAGAGGTTAAATTCAGAACACCATACTATCATACTACTCTTACTATTGCTACCATATGTTTATATTTAAAACATATTTAAATATACGTATATTATTATATATATTAAATATATTAAAATATGTAACTTAACATAATGTCACATGCAATGATCCAGCACAAATTCAAATTAGCTTTAGAGGTAAAAAGGCAGATATTTAATAACTTTTGTACTTATTAAAATAGAATCATTATTTGGGGGGAAAAAAGCTCATTTTTCAATCACATTTTATTTATATATATGTATATGCACACACACACACACACACACACACACACACACACACACACACACACACACACATATATATATATATATATATACACATATACACAAATATATAAACAAAATGTGATTGAAAAATTAGCTTTTTCCCCAAATAATGATTCTATTTTAATAAGTATATTTAATGTGTGTGTGTGTGTGTGTGTGCTACAATATTTCAGTAACCTATTATTATTATTAATCATTATTATTATAAAAAATATTACTTGTAATAATAATAATAATAATAATGCATTATTATTATTATTATTATTATTATTCATATTTAAGTTTTGTAGCATTACAAAAATACTCACTATTACCGCCTTGCAGAAGTTCCCGTCACATCTGTTCAGAAGCAAACATCTGTTCACATGCACTTTCACCTCATTACTGACTTGTTGCTGTTGCAATCAACAATGCAGAGATTGAAACGAACCAAGCATGAACTTACATAACAGTTCTGCACTTCTGAACACTACTGAAATTCCGCATGCTCCACAGTATTCTGCGCACACAGACAAAAACACTCTAGAGCAGGGGTCTCCAACACGTCGCTCGCGAGCTATCAGTAGTGAATGCATAATAGGAAGCCGACTGTCTTCATAAAAGTTTCGATTGCATTTGCTTTCCATCTTCTCTCCGTGTAAAAGCAGTGTTTAGAAGCGCAGCGCAGCTTTGTTTACAGAGGTTACCATGGAAACAGCTCTGTTCTGCAGTTCATAAGCGCCATCTGCTGTTAAACTGTGGATTTACAAATTCATTCAGTTTGGCTGCCATATTTTTGTTCAGACAAATGCGAAAATCAAACCAGATTTTTGTTGTAAATCTTAACCGGTCGATGGAAAACACCCTGCCTTGTTATCAGAAGTGTTGAGATTTTTAGAATGCACATTAGCTTATGTAGAACTGTTTATGGAGCAGATACAATTTAATTTATCATTCTGACTCATCCTTTTATTAAAAAAAAAAAAAAAAAAAAATTATTTCACTGTTTATGCAAACAAAAAGTGCATAGTGCTGCTTTTAGTTGTTGGCTTGTCATAAAACTTTTCATAAAAATTATTTCAGTGTGTGTATCAGTACTTTTTTTTCCCAGCACATTTTAACAACGCCGTGTATAACAGAGATTTAAGTACTGTTTAACATTGGTAGCTCTCAGCCGCTTTCATTTTTAAGAAGTAGATCCGAATGAAATAAGGTTGGAGACCCCTGCTCTAGAGCATAGTTTATTCATTAGTCAGTCTAGACCTCCATGTCTGTCTCATACAAACGGATGCATTCACTCACACACACACACACACACACACAGACTGCACAGACAGGAACCTGATTAGTGGGAAATGTGATTCCGCTGTTTGGTGTGACTGACAGTGTCAGAGAGCGAGGGTCTCGTCTCTGGATGATACCATCAAAGTGCTGCTTTATTTGTCTTGATGAGGAAGAAATGCCATGTCTCCTCTGCTACGGGGGGGTTTGCCGATGTCATCAGAGTGGCAACTGGAACGTTTGCCTATCTCTGCAGCTGCCAGAAGCCACAGCGCAATCTCACATCATGAGATGTAGTTTGTCGGCCCACCATATTGTATAAAGGTAGAATTTGTTCCATGTCCGTTTACTTTCCTGTTCATGATTTAAACCCATGATAAGCTGATTTCTCATAGCTGAATAGCTTAAATGTTATACGAGTACATTCTTGTGGTGCTTGCTAAGTGAAGCATCTATATAGTGCATTAATAATATTGAAAGGGACCCGCTTCATAAATCATAAAGGCAAGTGTATATTTTCATGTATAAGGATGCTGTGAAAAATATACACTATTCTTCAAAAGTTTCCTGACAACCATTCACAATACCGTAGCATCACGACGGTAACTTTTGCTCTTCATATATTCTTCAGAACTTTTCTTGCAAAAATTGAATGTAATTATGAACATTCATCTGCTATTTTTCCACAGTGTTTGTAGATAGTGTCTACGATTAGGATGTTGTTTAACGTGTCCCATGCTGTGCTGTTTTGATTTGAAACTAGTTGTGAGACGGAGCGTCTGGCTTCCATGCCGCTGCCAGGCTTATTGCGATGAGGCACATGCAAATTTCACGCAACACTGCCTGGCTTTATGTGCGCCAGCAGACGTCTTTGAGCACAAGGGGCAGGGCACTTTCTCCACCCTGACAGATTTATCAGTCGCCCTTTTGTGTGCTTGTTTTACTCCACTGTGGATCCTCACACTGAAACCTGAAATAAACACATAAGGTCCATCAAGATTATCCCTTGGCGGAGATGTACAAAAGCAATATATAAGGGCTCCTGAATCTAAAGACCCCTTCAGAGTGGCATGGTGCAGATGCATATGGTTTGCATGTGATTATAATGGGAATGCGCTATAAAAACAAAGCAACTGATGAATGTGTTAAAAGCAAAATAAATCCTATATTCATCACCCTCACAACCTTAAGCTACGCAAGCTCTAATGATATGCATTTGGATAGCTAATGAACCTCCTGCGAACCACCTAGATTGAATTTCCATAGCAACCGCTGTGTGCTTTTAAAGCAGTTGCGGCAGTAGCTGGGGGAGGAGGATATAAAAAAGAGGAAGTAAAAGAAGATGAAGAACTTTGCATCCCCTCTTCAAGACCTCTAAACGAAGATTAAGTTTTTCTTTTACCCAACTTTGTGTTTCATTTTCTTTGATGTAGTCTTGTGTATTAATCTCCCATTTATCCACAGGCAACAGGCTAAGCGTTAGCCTTGAGAACCGACAAAAGTGGAACTGTAATGGGAACTGTAATGCTTATTATTTGTGGTCGGTGCTAATGCAAATATCACTATTACTTTTGATCATGGGATTTGAAAAGACCTCTAACCCTAAGGGTCCTATTTTAATGATCTAAGCGCATGGTGTAAAGCGCACGGCGCAAGTGCACTCAGGGCGTGTCCGAAGCCACTTTTGGTAATTTAACGACGGGAAAACGGTAGGCGCGCCCGGGTGCATGGTCTAAACAGGTTGTCCCTATTCTCTTAATGAGTAATGGGTGTTTTTTGGGGCGTAATGTGCAATAAACCAATCAGAGTCTCATCTCCCATGCCCTTTAAGAGCAAGTTGCGCTCACGCCATGGCGGATTCGCTATTTAAATGGCAGAATTTTAAGGCGCACAGACTGAACGCGTCTCCAGAGAGCAAACGGATCTGCTCATGCGCAAGCAAATAGGTAGGCTAATTCTGATACACGCAATGACTATCCATTATGACATTTTTATATTTATGCCTACACAATAATATTCTTTTACACTGTAATCCTTTAATTTTTAATATTTGTCATGTTTGTGTGCTGCTGCGCCCTGTGTGTAATAAGCAAAGTGAACACGTGTTGTGGACCCGCCCAGAGGCGCATTTTCTACTAACGCACCCTTTAAATAACAAAAAATAATATTGCGCCATTGACTTTAGACCAGGTTTGAGTTGGTCTGTGGCGCAGTTTATTTTCAGTTCCTCAAAATAGCAACGCGCCAACGATGCGCCTGAACCAGGGGTGGTTCTAGACCACAGTAACTGGGGGGGCCAGACAGGGGCCACTTGTGGTTTTAGGGGGCACAATTTTAAAATTCATCCCAACCTACTTTAAGTATTATTCATTCAGTCATTTTTCACCATGTCATGTATCATTGCAATCTCTAGAAGTAATCTATAACAATTTCAACTAAAATTAATATTTCATAATGTTTCATTTATTTGACCAATAATTTTGTATGTAAGGGGCATCATTTTTGAGGGGGCACGAGTGAAGGGGGGGGGGGTCTCTCATGCTTGTCATATGACACACAGCAGCCACAATACCACTGTATAACTGATATTGGCTTATGTATTATTATTTTTTTATTCGAAATATTACTAAAATATATCATGAAATATCTTGATTCTCAAATATGTGTAAGTAAATGCATTTTGCACCTTTATAGATTATGTTAGTTGATCTATAATGGGCAAAGTAGCCTAATAGTGTAATATTAACTTTGCATAAAAATCCGTCTTTTTACTTAAGTAGCCTACCAGATGTCATAACATAAAATGAGTGTCATACCATGAACATATAATACTACTGACTTTGTATTTTATGTGGATTTAATAAAAACATTGTAAGTTACTAATCGGCCCATAACACTTTCATTGTACAAAAAGAGCAAAGAACATTTACATTATCAAAGAACATTTTCACTTCAGTCCAGCGATTTCAAGCTCTCTCAAAAACTCCCATAATAATCTCTAAAGCTGTTTACACTGTGAAATTAATATCTTACTTATTAATATGTACATTTGTACATCTTCACTTTGTTGTTTCTGAGAAGAGAATTCACCAGAGAATTCAGTCGGCAAGCGCGAGCGTTGACGAAATAGCGGCGCTTCAGCAATGACTAATCTGAACGCTTCTGATTGGTCCTTGCATTCATAAGCTCAACAGAATCGTATGTGATTGGTTATAATGCGTCGTGCTTTAAAAACGTGTGTGTCTCTGGCTCTGTGCCAGCCAGCGAACGCAGATTTGAATTTAACAGCTGTTTTTCTTTTTATGTAGTTTACAGGACAAACTGCGCATTTCACCCAAAATTGTTTAGTGTGATATGATTCCAAATTTAGGGGGGGGGCAAAGGGGGGGGGGGGGCAAGCTTGTTGACAGGGGGCACTGGCCCTAGAACTTCAGACAGCGCACCAGTAGCGCTTCAGCGGACAAAAACACACACAATTATGTCAAAATACGCGGTTTTGGCGAGTTACCTCGTAAACGTAGTCTTAAATTAGTTATAAAGTCTTAAATGACTGTAAAGAGTTAGGAGAAAATCGAATGTGTGTCAGATGCATCATCCGCGACATGTGCATCAGGTTTTAAAGAGAAAGCGCTGATTTAAAGTGAAACCTGCTGAAGTCTGTCACTGATGTAAATCAAAGAACAAAAGAAAAAGAGAAATCATTGGACTGTTCTAGTCGCTGGTTAACTTTTGTAGCTTGAATAAAGATTAGTCTGTATACAGGTGCTGGTCATATAATTAGAATATCATCAAAAAGTTGATTTATTTCACTAATTCCATTCAAAAAGTGAAACTTGTATATTATATTCATTCATTACACACAGACTGATATATTTCAAATGTTTATTTCTTTTAATTTTGATGATTAGAGCTTACAGCTCATGAAAGTCAAAAATCAGTATCTCAAAATATTAGAATATTTACATTTGAGTTTGAATAAATGACCATCCCTACAGTATAAATTCTGGGTATCTCTTGTTCTTTGAAATGGGGAAGACTGCTGACTTGGCAATGATCCAGAAGACAAACATTAACACCCTCCACAAAGAGGGTAAGACACAGAAGGTCATTACTGAAAGGTGTGGCTGTTTACAGAGTGCTGTATCAAAGCATATTAAATGCAAAGTTGACTGGAAGGAAGAATTTGAGTAGGAAAAGGTGCACAAGCAACAGGGATGACCGCAAGCTTGAGAATACAGTCAAGCAAAGCCGATTCAAACACTTGTGAGAGCTTCACAAGGAGAGAACTGAAGCTGGAGTCAGTGCATCAAGAGTCACCACGCTCAGACGTCTTCAGGAAAAGGGCTACCAAGCCACTTCTGAACCAGAGACAACGTCAGAAGCGTCTTACCTGGGCTGTGGAGAAAAAGAACTGGACTGTTGCTCAGTGGTCCAAAGTCCTCTTTTCAGATGAAAGTAAATTTTACATTTCATTTGGAAATCAAGGTCCCGGAGTCTGAAGGAAGAGTGGAGAGGCACAGAATCCATGTTGCTTGAAGTCCAGTGTGAAGTTTCCACAGTCAGTGATGATTTTGGGCTGCCATGTCATCTGCTGGTGTTGGTCCACTGTGTTTTCTGATGTCCACAGTCAATGCAGCCATCTACCAGGAAATTTTAGAGCACTTCATGCTTCTTTCTGTTGACAAGCTTTATGGAGATGCTGATTTCATTTTCCAGCAGGACTTGGCACCTGCCCACACTGCCAAAGGTACCAAAAGCTGGTTCAATGACCATAGTGTTACTGTGCTTGATTGGCCAGCAAACTCGCCTGACCTGAACCCCATAGAGAATCTATGGGGTATTGTCAAGAGGAAGATGAGAGACACCAGACCCAACAATGCAGATGAGCTGAAGGCCACTATCAGAGCAACCTGGGCTCTCATAACACCTGAGCAGTGCCACAGACTGATCGACTCCATGCCACACCGCATTGCTGCAGTAATTCAGGCAAAAGGAGCCCCAACTAAGTATTGAGTGCTGTACATGCTCATACTTTTCATTTTCATACTTTTCAGTTGGCCAAGATTTCTAAAAATCCTTTCTTTGTATTGGTCTTAAGTAATATTCTAATATTTTGAGATACTGATTTTTGACTTTCATGAGCTGTAAGCTCTAATCATCAAAATTAAAAGAAATAAACATTTGAAATATATCAGTCTGTGTGTAATGAATGAATATAATATACAAGTTTCACTTTTTGAATGGAATTAGTGAAATAAATCAACTTTTTGATGATATTCTAATTATATGACCAGCACCTGTAGTTTATGCATATACAATTTATAGTTTGTGTGAAGATTGTTTTAAAATCATTTAAATTAAAAGTTATACATTTCAGAGCCTATTAAATGTTAAAAATAATGGCTTTAAATTCTACTGTAATGTTGAATGGCTAAAATTAACAGGTAAATTGAGGGACAATGTATTTAACAGAGTAACAGAGTACACCAGTAACAGGACAAATTAAAAACATTTAAGCATTAAAAACATCATTGTAGTAGTAATAACTGCCTGTTTTTGCAAAAAGAGTTTCATGGCCGGTAAAAAAATTTTTAGCCGGTAAATTTTATCACGCCACTGGCCATTGGCTGGTGTGGCAAAAAGTTAGTTTTAGGCCCTGGATGGGGCCCTAAGTATTGAGCGTTAGTGCATAACTGCACAGTTGGATATCTCAAATCATGTGAATTTTTGAGGATAGGTCTGCTGTTAGTTTTAAGAGTGATTGGATTTTTGGATGTATCATTTTCTCCTGGCAAATGGGTGAATAAAATCGGTGAAAAACACTTGACTTAAAGGGATAGTTCGACTTAAATGAAAATTGTCATTTACTCACCCTAAATGTATTCCAAACCTGTATGAGTTTCTGTCTTCTGATAAACACAAAATAATATATTTTAAAGAATGTTGATAACGAAAAGTTGCTGGTAGCCATTGACTTCCATAGTATTTTTTATTTACCAGTATTCTTGAGCACCAAATCAGAATATTATAATGATTTCTGAAGGATCATGTGAAGACTAAAGTAATGGCTGCTGAAAATTCAGCTTTGTCATTACTTTGTCATTGTCATTTTTTTACATATTGAAATAGAAAACCGTTATTATAAATTGTAATCATATCATACTGTTTTCACTGCATATTTAATTAAATAAATGCAGCCTTGGTGCACTGTGTTTTTATTTGCTATAAAATTGTGTAATTTTTTTTTTTTTTTTGGCCTCATGGTTTCCATAGAAGCACACAAAGAGACAGGCCTATCAGACCTTCTGTCTGGATGGAGAAACAGTGGCGGCCATTGTATGAAGAAAAAAAAGAAAAAAGAAAAAGAAAAAAAAAACCGGAAGGGAGAAAGAGAAAAGGGGGGATGCGTGAGTCCATTGACTCCGACATGTGGGTGTCGTATTTTCCTGTCAGAAACAAATGTCATTCTATCACCATCCAGTCATGTCTGACCAGTCCTGTTTTCTGTAAGGATGACCATTCACTGATTCACGCACTGATCTGTGGGTTTTATTCTTCACATAGCCTTGTTTTTTCTTTATAAGAACTGTTCATTCATGTTTCACTTTTACTTTACAGCAGAGTAGTATTCCTAGGCGTTTCTATAATGCCTTATCCCTCCACTCAGTTTGCACAGCATTCTGGGACTGCACGTCCAAGAACTTGCTGATAAGACCTGCCATATCACTTAAAACCCATTAAAGGAACTACTTGCATGTCACTTTATAAATGTCAGGAATTTCTTATGAGATGCTTCGGCGTACACCAAGGGCTATATTTGATGGCTGTCTGTCAGCCAGTGTAAATGACTCAGGTGCAGAATACAGAGAGCGAGACGACTGCTGACTGCAGGCGACAGGGAATGGGGTGAAAACACCAGGTCAGACTTCGGTGCTTGTCACTCAGCTGAGAAGCGGCTGTGTTTTATTTTTCTGTGCACTATGAAAGACAGAACATAATAGGAGGTGAAGACCTTCTCTGTCTTTTCCACTTCACTTTCACTACTACCTATGTCTGTCACTTAACAGTGTTATTTTTAGTATTTGTATATATGTATTCTATACTATAAAATATATACTGTATAGCATGTATTGTATGTTATTTTATTTTTGTATAGCACTTTGGTCAACCTTAGTTGTTTTGAATGTGCTTTTTAAATAAATATTGTGTGTGCATTATAGGCCTATACACTGCATTTTTTTTCCCACTAAGGCTGCATTTATTTGATCAAAAATACAGAAAAAAACAGCAATATTGTGAAATATTATTACAATTTAAAATAAAGTTTTCTATTTTAATATACTTTAAAATATAATTTATTCCTATTATACAACACTGATTTTTTGTCAGCCATTACTCCAGTCTTCAGTGTCACATGATCCTTCAGAA